>NW_027490696.1:0-72260 GCF_050948175.1 Xylocopa sonorina | reverse complement strand
CGTATTCACTTCAAAAGATTGTAAATAACATACTTCTTTGCTAGGAGATAGCGTTTCCAAATGTCTATTTATCGAAGCCATCGAATTTTAACGTTTCTTAGAACGCGATGTCGCATCTCATTTCTATATTTCATGATAAGATACAATATTCATTGCGAAGTGTTATGTATTCCTCTTCTACATTTCAAATGAACGTAAATGCCACACTTCCTTGCTGGGAAATGGCGTTTGCAGATATCTACGTGTCGTAGCAATGGGGTACTAATGCTTCTCAAAACGCGATATCGCATCACATTCCTATCTTTCATGATAAGATATATTATTCATTGCGAAGTGTCATGTATACCTGGCACACACTTCAAATGAATGTAAATGCGACACTTGTCTCTAGAAAATTACGTTACCAGATGTCTACGTATCGAAGCAATAGAGTTCTAATGCTTCTTAAATCGCGATATCGCATATCATTTCTGTGTTTCATGATAAGAAATAATATTCATTGCGAAGTGACATGCATACCTCGTATTCACTTCAAAAGAATGTAAATGCGACACTTCCTTGCCAGGAAGTAGCGTTTGTAAATGTCTACGTATCGATGCAATAGAGATCTAATGCTTCTCAAAACGCGATATCGCATCTAATTCCTATGTTTCATGATAAGATATAATATTCATTTCGAAGTGTCATGTATACCTCGCATACACTTAATATGAATGTAAATGCAACACTTCCTTCCTATGAAATAGCGTTTGCAGATGTCTACATATCGAAGTAATAGGATGCTAATGCTTCTTAAAAAGAGATATCGCATCTCATTCCTATATACCATGATAAGATGTAATATTCATTGCCAAGTGTCATGTATACCTCGCATACACTTCAAATGAATGTAAATGCGGCACATCCTTGCTAGGAAATAGCGATTGCAGATGTCTGCGTATCAAAGCAATAGAGTTCTAAGACTTCTTAAAACGCGATATCGCATCTCATTTCTATGTGTCATGATAAGATACAATATCCATTACGAAGTGTTATGTATTCCTCTTCTACACTTCAAAAGAATGTAAATGCGACACTTGCTTGCTAGGAAATAGCGTTTGCAGATGTCTACGTATCGTAGCAATAGAGTTATAATGCTTCTTAAATCGCGATATCGCATCTCATTTCTATGTTTCGTGATGAGATATAATATTCATTGCGAAGTGTTATGTATTCCCCGTCTAAACTTCAAATGAATGTAAATGCGACATTCCCTTCCTAGGAAATAGCGTCTCCAGATATCTACGTATCGAAGCAATAGAGTGCTAATGCTACATAAAACTCGATATCGCATCTCACTTCCATGTTTCATGATAGTATATAATATTCATTGCGAAGTATCATGTATACCTCCTATTCACTTCAATGGAATGTAAATGCGACACTTCCTTGAGAGGAAATAGCGTTTGCAGATGTCTACGTATCCTAGCAATAGTGTTCTAATGCGTCTTAAAACGGGATATCGCATATCATTTCAATGTTTCATGATAATATATAATATGCATTGCGAAGTGTAAAGCACTCCTCGTAATCACGACAAATGAATGTAACTGTGACACTCCCTTCCTGGGAAGTAGCGTTTCCAGATGTCTTCGTATCGAAGCAATAGAGTTCTAGTGCTTCTTAAAATGGGATATCGCCTCTTATTTCTATGTTTCATGATAAGATATAATATTCACTGTGCAGTGTTATGTATACCTCGTATTCGCTTCAAAAGAATGTAAATGCGGCACATCCTTGCTAGGAAATAGCGATTGCAGATGTCTGCGTATCAAAGCAATAGAGTTCTAAGACTTCTTAAAACGCGATATCGCATCTCATTTCTATGTGTCATGATAAGATACAATATCCATTACGAAGTGTTATGTATTCCTCTTCTACACTTCAAAATAATGTAAATGCGACACTTGCTTGCTAGGAAATAGCGTTTGCAGATGTCTACGTATCGTAGCAATAGAGTTATAATGCTTCTTAAATCGCGATATCGCATCTCATTTCTATGTTTCGTGATGAGATATAATATTCATTGCGAAGTGTTATGTATTCCCCGTCTAAACTTCAAATGAATGTAAATGCGACATTCCCTTCCTAGGAAATAGCGTCTCCAGATATCTACGTATCGAAGCAATAGAGTGCTAATGCTACATAGAACTCGATATCGCATCTCACTTCCATGTTTCATGATAGTATATAATATTCATTGCGAAGTATCATGTATACCTCCTATTCACTTCAATGGAATGTAAATGCGACACTTCCTTGCGAGGAAATAGCGTTTGCAGATGTCTACGTCTCGAAGCACTAGAGTCCTAATGCTTATTAAATCGCCATATCGCATCGCATTTCGATCTTTCATGATAAGATGTAATATTCATTGCGAAGTGTCATGTATGCCTCGTATTGCTTTCAAAAGCATGTAAATGCGACACTTCCTTCCTAGGAAATTGCGTTACCAGATGTCTACGTATCGAAGCAATAGTGTTTTAATGCTTCTTAAAACGCGACATCGCATCTCATTTCTGTGTTCCGTAATAAAATATAATATTCACTGTGGAGTGTTACGTAGACCTCGTATTCACCTCAAAAGAATATTAATGCCACACGTCCATGCTAGGAAATAGCGTTTTGCAGATATCTACGTATCGAAGCATTAAAGTTCTAATGCTTCTTAAAACGCGATATCGCATCTCATTTCTATGTTTCGTGATAAGATATAATATTCCTTGCGAAGTGTAATGTATACTTCGTATTCACTTCAAAAGAATGTAAATGCGGCACTTCCACACTAGGAACTAGAGTTTGCAGATGTCTACGTATCGACGCAATAGAGTTCTAATGCTTCTTAATTCGCGATATCGCATCTCATTCCTATTTTTCATGATATGAAATAATATTCATTATGGAGTGCTATGTATACATCGTATTTACTTCAAATGATTGTAAATGCGACACTTCCTTGCTAGGAAATAGCGTCTGCAGATGTCTACGTAACGTAACAATGGAGTTCTAAAGCTTCTTAAATCGCGATATCGCATTTCATTTCTATGTTTCATGATAAGATATAATATTCATTGCGAAGTGTCATGTATACCTCGTAATCACTTCAAAAGAATGCAAAGGCGACACTTCCTTGCTAGGAAATAGCATTTGCAGATGTCTACGTATCGTAGAAATAGAGTTCTAATGCTTCTTAAATCGCGATATCGCATCTCATTTCTGTGTTTCTTGATAAGATACAATAATCATTGTGCAGTGTTATGTATACCTCGTATTCACTTCAATTGAATGTAAATGCGACACATCCTAGCTAGGAAGTTGCTTTTGCAGATGTCTACGTATCGAAGCAGTAGAGTTGTAATGCTTCTTAAATCGCGATATCGCATCTAATTTCTATGTCTCATGATGAGATATAATATTTATTGCGAAGTGTTATGTATTCCTCGTCTACACTTCAAATGAATGTAAGTGCGACGCTTCCTTGCTAGGAAATAGCGTTGACAGATGTCTACTTATCGAAGCAGTAGAGTTCTAATTCTTCTTAAAACGAGATATCGCAACTCATTTCTATGTTTCGTGATAAGGTATAATATTCATCGTGGAGTGTTACGTATATCTCGCATACACTTCAAATGAATGTAAATGCGACACTTCCTTGCTAGGAAGTAGCGTTTGCACATGCCTACGTATCGAAGCAATAGAGTTCTAATGCTTCTTAAAACGCCATATAGCATCTCATTTCTGTGTTTCATGATAGGATATAATATTCACTGCGAAAAGCCACTTATACCTCGCATACCCTTCAAATGAATGTAAATGCGACACTTCATTGGTAGGAAATAGCGTTGGCAGATATCTACGAATCGAAGCTACAGAGTTCTAATGCTTCTTAAAACGCGATATCGCATCTCATTTCTATTTTTCATGATGAGATATAATATTCATTGCGAAGTGTCATGTATACCTCGTATTCACTTCAGATGAATGTAAATGCGACACTTGCTTGCTAGGAAATAGCGTTTGCAGATGTCTACGTATCGAAGCAATAGAGTTTTAATGCTCCTTAAATCGCGATATCGCATCTCATTTCTATGTTTCATGATAAGGTATAATATTCATTGTGGAGTGTTATGTATTCCTCGTATTCACTTCAAAACAATGTAAACGCGACACTTCCTTCCTAGGAAATAGCGTTTGCTGATGGCTACGTATCGTAGCAACAGGGTTCTATCGCTTCTTAGAACACGATATCTCATCTCATTTCTATGTTTCATGATAAGATATGATATTTATTGCGAAGTTTCACTTATACCTCGCGTACACTTCAAATGAATGTATATGCGACACTTGCTTGCTAGGAAATAGCGTTTGCAGATGTCTACGTATCGTAGTGATAGGGTTCTAATGCTGCTTAAAACGCGATATAGCATCTCATTTCTGTGTTTCATGATAAGATATAGTATTCATTACGAAGTGTCATGTATTCCTCGTATTCACTACAGTTGAATGTAAATGCGACACTTCCTTGCTAGGAAATAGCGTCTGCAGATGTTTACGTATCGTAGCAATAGAGTTCTAACACTTCTTAAAACGCGATATCGCATCTCATTCCTATGTGTCGTGATGAGATATAATATTCATTGCGAAGTGTCATGTATACCTCGTATTCACTTGAAAAGAATGTAAATGCGACACTTCCTTGCTAGGAAATAACGTTTGCAGATGTTTACGTATCGAAGCAGTAGAGTTATAATGCATCTTAAAACGAGATATCGCAACTCATTTCTATGTTTCGTGATAAGATATAATATTCATTGTGCAGTGTCATGTATACCTCGTATACACTTCAAATGAATGTAAATGCGACACTTCCTTGCTAGGATATAGCGTTTGCAAATGTGTACTTATCGAGGCAATAGAGTTCTAATGCTTCTTAACACATTGAGGACGGGGCGCTGCGCGTTCAACACGCCCTCACGGATCGCAGATTTTCGAACGCTCCAAAAACATGCTTGGCATGTGACAGGAAGTGGATACGCATTTTACTTAATTTGCATTTAGTATTTATGAATAATTGTATACATATAGTCCATATATCTGTATATCTGTTTTCATTACATCTATGCGTCATTTCGCTGCTTTTATAGGAGGCTAATTCATAAAATAAATTTTTGTTATCAAGTATCAGTAACAGGTTGATTGAAAATATAGATAGTACTCAAAAAACTGTTACCTTCCAATTTTAAAACACGAAGTTTGAAATTCTAAAATGCAGATCAATGAAACACTTTATAAGATGCGATACGTACGACGATCTGCACAGATCAGCCGGCAATGGCTATTGTCACGTCACGGGTCGTGAAATCTTATCGTTTACCGGGAGCGACACGCAGCCTCGAACGGTTCGGCTCGCGGAATTAAGACGAAGACCGGGTTCTTTCTGGCTCGCGAAACACGTATCAAAAGGCACGAACGCGGATAAGAAAATATGACCTTACCTTTGATGTCTTAACAGCTGCTAATATTTAGTACCCTTGTTGCAGGTATCGTCGTCGGCACGGGTCGCCCTCAGGTATAATCCCTGCGTACGCACGGTGAGGCGTGATTGTCAGCTGGACGAGTACCCAAGTAGGCTGACCTCGGGGATGGATCGGCTCGGTCAAGCGGATCGGCGATGGATGCGGCTGTGCGGGACGGCTGTCCGATCGGCGTGCGGCGGAAGATGAGACGTTGCAGTGGTATATGCACACGGCTGTACCAACGTATCCGCGCACAAATGAACGCAAGAAGTTCTTCCTTCCCGCGCGACGAGTTCGTTTAGTTGTACCGGAATGACGCATTCGAGTCGGTTTCCAAAAGTCCAGATACGGGTCCACTAAGCGTCGGTCCGCTCTAGTTTACCGGTCCAGAAATATGGAAAATCGACGAGTGTCCTTGCTCTAGCCTCGCTGTGGGTCGATGCAGCTAAGCGGCGGTCGGCTATAACTGATCGATTACCAAGTTTGACTAAAGTTCGGAGCTTGTGAATGTTCTTGAAGACGCGTGAACTCGTGGAAGACTTCGCAATGAATGAATTTATAATAATAATAAGGCAAGGAATATTTAGAATGATGAGAATTGTAGTACTGGTAAAAATAAAGTATATTCTAAATAAAACTAAGCTTACACTGATACTTCCCTATGCTAAAGTTGACTAAGTACTAGGATACGATAATTAGAGTTTAGAATAAGGACTTGAATTGAATTAGAGTTTAAGTTGAAATAGTAAGATTGGATTATGATAATGGAGTGCTCGCTTGGAGCGAATGGCTCGAACTAGAGATTGGATTTGAGGGAGGTACGCTCGCTTGGAGCGGATGACTCGTATTGACTATCAGCTCGCGGGCCCGCGACCTCCTCGGATCGCGGGGCGCGCGAGTCGCAGGTCCCCAGAGTGGGGCGGACGCTCGGCCCACGGAGTGGTATGGACGATCGTAGTAGGGCGCGCGCGTTCGGCGTGAGCCGCGCGCGTCGGGCGCTTCGCTTACTTCTTATTACGATTAATTATGATCTTAAAAATTAGAATAACACATGAAACGCCTTATGCTAGGTTGTGTGTGTTGTGTCGTGTGCGTACATGGAGTGTCGTGTGCTTAAGTTCTAGGATTCGCTTAATTATAATTATAATGGTATGCAAAGTATGGGTACGGGAGCGTAACGGCGGGCGACCCTTCCTGATACGTGGAATGGTCCTCGTGCGGAGGCTGTGGCTCGGTCGTGCTCCAGCTGTCTGGAAGGCACGCGTCGTAGCGCGGTCGTGTGGCCCAACTCCTGGTTGCGGGGGTGGCTGCCTTAGCTCGGCGATCGTATACTCGGTAAGCTCGTCTTTGTGGTGGCGACAGGCGATGCGTGTGGCTCTGCCGGGGGGTGAAGGAGGTACCGCGAGGTTCGGCGGACGTTACACAATAATGACAGTTTTTCTTAAATTTAAGGAATGATTCAGTTGTTTCGCTTTGGTTTCGGAATGCGAGAGACTTCGATACCATCGTAACGTAACAGAAACATTTGCAGCTCCTTGCTCAGTTGCCGACTGAATAAAAAGAACGTGAAAACGAGATATATCGTGACCCGTTCGCAACGTTTAGTTTTCTAAAAACGAGATAACTCGTCACCCGTCCGCAATGTGTTAAAACGCGATATCGCATCTCATTTCTATTTTTCATGTTAAGATATAATTTTCATTGCGTAGTGTCATGTATATCTCGCATACACTTCAAAAGAACGAAAATGAGACACTTCCTTGCTAGGAAGTAGCGTTTCCAGAAATCAACGTATCGAAGCAATAGTGTTCTAATGCTTCTTAGAACGCGATAGCCCATCCCCTTTCTATGTTTTGTGACATGACATAATATTCATTGCGAAGTGTTATGTATACATCGTCTGCAGTACAAAAGATTGTAAATACCACACTTCCTAGCTAGGAAATAGCTTTTCCAGATTTCCACGTATCGAAGCAATAGAGTTCTAATGCCTCTTAAAACGCGATATCTAATCTCGTTTATATGTTTCATGATCGGATACAATATTCATTGCGAAGTGTTATGTATATCTCGTCTGCACGTCAAAGGATTGTAAATGTTACACTTGCTCGCTAGGAAATAGCGTTTCCAGATGTCTACGTATCGAAGCAATATGGTTCAAATGCTTCTTAATACGCGGTATCGCATCTCATTTCTATGTTCCACGATAAGATATAATATTCATTGCGCAGTGTTATGTATACCTCGTATTCGCTTCAGAAGAATGTAAATGCGACACTTCCCTGCTAGGAAATAGCGTCTGCAGGTGTCTACGTACCGTAGCATTAGAGTTCGAATTCTTCTTAAAACGCGATATCGCATCTCATTTCCATGTTTCATGTTAAGATACAATATTAATTGCCAAGTGTCATGTAAACCTCGTATTCACTGCAGAAGAATGTAAATGCTACACTTCCTGGCTAGGAAATAGCGTTTGCAGATGTCTACGTATCGAAGCAATAGTGTTCTAATGCTGCTTAAATCGCGATATCGCATCTCATTTCTATGTTTCATGGTAAGATATAATATGCATTGAGCAGTGTCATGTATACCTCGCATTCGCTTCAGAAGAATGTAAATGCGACACTTCCTTGCTAGGAAATAGCGTTGGCACATGTCTCCGTATCGAGGCAATAATGTTCCAATGCTTCTTAAATCGCCATATCGCATTTCATTTCTATGTTTCATGATAAGGTATAATATTCATTGTGGAGTGATATGTATACCTCGTATTCACTTCAAAAGAATGTTAATGCGACTCATCCTTGCTAGGAAATAATGTTTGCAGATGTCTACGTACCGTAGCATTAGAGTTCTAATGCTCCTTAAATCGCGATATCGCATCTAATTTCTAGGTTTCATGATAAGATATAATATTCATTGTGCAGTGATATGTATATCTCGTCTACACTTCAAAAGAATGTAAATGCGACACTTCCTTGCTAGGAAATAGCGTTTCCAGATGTCTACGTATCGAAACAATAGAGTTCTAATGCTTCTTATAACGAGATGTCGCATCTCATTTCGATGTTTCATGATAAGATATAATATTCATTGCGAAGTGTCATGTATGCCACGTATTAACTTCAAAAGAATGTAAAGGCGATACTTCCATGCTAGGAAATAGCGTTTGCAGCTGTTTGCGTATCGAAGCAATAGTGTTCTAATGCTTCTTAAATCGAGATATCCCATCTCATTTCTATGTTTTATGATAAGATATAATATTCATTGCGGAGTGTCATGTATACTTCGTATTCACTTCACAAGAATGTAAATGCGACACTTCCTTGCTTGGAAATAGAGTTTGCAGATGTCTACGTAACGAAGCAATAGAGTTCTAGTGATTCTTAAATCGTCACATCGCATCTCATTTCTATGTTTCATGATAAGATATAATATTAATTGCCAAGTGTCATGTATACCTTGTAATCACTGCAGAAGAATGTAATTGCGACACTTCCTTGCTAGGAAAAAGCGTTTGCAGATGTCTGCGTATCGTAGCATTAGATTTCTACTGCATCTCAAAACGCGATATCGCATCTCATTTCTATGATTCATGATAAGATATAATATTTATTGCGAAGTGTCACGTATACATCGCATACACTTCAAATGAATGTAAATGCGAAACTTCCTTGCTAGGAAATAGCGTTTGCAGAAGTCTACGTATCGTAGCAATAGAGACCTAATGCTTCTTAAAACGCGATATCGCCCCCCATTTCTGTGATTCATGATAAGAGATAACATTCAATGCGAAGTGTCATGTATACCTCGTCTGCACTTCAAAAGAATGTAAATCTCAGACTTCCTCGCTAAGAAATAGCGTTTCCAGATGTCTACGTATCGAAGGAATAGAGTTCTAATGCTTCTGAAAACGCGATAACGCATCACATTTCTATCTTTCCTGATAAGATATAATATTCGTTGCGAAGTGTTATGTATACCTCGTCTGCACGTCAAAGGAATGTAAATGTCACACTTGCTTGCTAGGAAATAGTGTTTCCAGATGTCTACGTATCGAAGCAATGGAGTTCTCATGCTTCATAAAACGGGATACAGCAACCCATTTCTATGTTTCATTATAAGATATAATATTCGTTGCGAAGTGTTATGTATACCTCGTCTGCAGTACAAAAGATTGTAAATACCACACTTCCTTGCTAGGAAATAGCGTTTCCAGATTTCCACGTATCGAAGCAGTAGAGTTCTAATGCCTCTAAAACGCGATATCTAATCTCGTTTATATGTTTCATGATCGGATACAATATTCATTGCGAAGTGTTATGTACATCTCATCTGCACGTCAAAGGAATGTAAATGTCACACTTGCTTGCTAGGAAATAGCGTTTCCAGATGTCAACGTATCGAAGCAATAGAGTTCTCATGCTTCATAAAACGGGATACAGCAACCCATTTCAATGTTTCATTATAAGATATAATATTCGTTGCGAAGTGTTATGAATACCTCGTCTACACTTCAAAAGAATGCAAATGTCACCCTTCCTCGCTAGGAAATAGCGCCTCCAGATGTCTACGTATCGAAACATTAGAGTTCTATTACTTCTCAAAACGCGATATCGCATCTCAATTCTATGTTTCATTATAAGATATAATGTGCACTGCGTAGTGTTATGTATACCTAGTCTACACTTCAAAAGAATGTAAGTGGCACACTTTCTTGCTAGGAAACAGCGTTTCCAGATTTCTACGTATCGAAGCATTAGAGTTCTATTGCTTCTCAAAACGCGATATCGCATCACATTTCTATGTTCCATTATAAGATATAATATTCATTGCGAAGTGTTACGTATACATCGTCTACACTTCACAAGAATGTAAATGCCACACTTCCTTGCTAGGAAATGCGTTTCCACATGTCTAAGTATCGAAGCAATAGAGTCCTAGTGCTTCTTAAATCGCAGATATCGCATATCTCTTCTATGTTTCATGATAAAATACAAATTTCATTGCGAAGTGTTATGTATACCTCGTCTGCACTTCAAAAGAATGGAAATGTCAGACTTCCTCGCTAAGAAATAGCGTTTCCAGATGTCTACGTATCAAAGGAATAGAGTTCTAATGCTTCTGAACACGCGATAACGCATCACATTTCTATCTTTCCTGATAAGATATAATATTCGTAGCGAAGTGTTATGTATACCTCGTCTACACTTCAAAAGAATGTAAATGACACCCTTCCTCGCTAGGAAATAGCGCGTCCAGATGTCCACGTATCGAAGCAAGAGAGTTCTAATGCTTCTTAAAGCGCGATATCCCATCCCCTTTCTATGTTTTGTGACATGACATAATATTCATTGCGAAGTGTTATGTATACATCGTCTGCAGTACAAAAGATTGTAAATACCACACTTCCTAGCTAGGAAATAGCTTTTCCAGATTTCCACGTATCGAAGCAATAGAGTTCTAATGCCTCTTAAAACGCGATATCTAATCTCGTTTATATGTTTCATGATCGGATACAATATTCATTGCGAAGTGTTATGTATATCTCGTCTGCACGTCAAAGGAATGTAAATGTTACACTTGCTTGCTAGGAAATAGCGTTTCCAGATGTCTACGTATCGAAGCAATATGGTTCAAATGCTTCTTAATACGCGGTATCACATCTCATTTCTATGTTTCACGATAAGATATAATATTCATTGCGCAGTGTTATGTATACCTCGCATACAATTTAAATGAATGTAAATGCGACACTTCCTTGCTAGGATATAACGATGGCAGATGTCTACGTATCGAAGCAATAGAGTTCTAATGCTCCGTAAAACGGGATATCGCATCTCATTTCTATGTTTCATGATAAGATATAATACTCATTGCGAAGTGTTACGCATACCTCGTATACACTTCAAATGAATGAAAGTGCGAGACTTCCTTGCTAGGAAGTAACGTTTGCTGTTGTCTACGTATCGAACCAACAGGGTTCTGATGCTCCTTAAAACGCGATATCGCACCGCATTTCTATGTTTCACGATGAGATATAATATTCATTACGAAGTGTTATGTATTCCTCGTCTACACTTCAAAAAAATGCAAATGCTACACTTCCTTGCTAGGAAATAGCGTTTGTAGATGTCTACGTATCGAAGAAATAGAGTTTTCTGCTTCTCAAATCGGGATATCGCATCTCATTCCTATGTTTCATGACAAGATATAATATTCATTGCGAAGTGTCATGTGTACCTAGCATACACTTCAAATGATTGTAAATGCGACACTTCCTTGCTAGGAAGTAGCGTTCGCAGATGTCTACGTATCGAAGCAATAGAGTTCTAATGCTTCTTAAGTCGCCATATCGCATCTCATTTCTATGTTTCATGATAAGATATAATATTTGCTGTGGAGTGTTATGTATACCTCGTATTCGCTTCAGAAGAATGTAAATGCGACACTTCCCTGCTAGGAAATGGCGTCTGCAGGTGTCTACGTACCGTAACATTAGAGTTCGAATTCTTCTTAAAACGCGATATCGCATCTCATTTCCATGTTTCATGTTAAGATACAATATTAATTGCCAAGTGTCATGTATACCTCGTATTCACTGCAGAAGAATGTAAATGCTACACTTCCTGGCTAGGAAATAGCGTTTGCAGATGTCTACGTATCGAAGCAATAGTGTTCTAATGCTGCTTAAATCGCGATATCGCATCTCATTTCTATGTTTCATGGTAAGATATAATATGCATTGAGCAGCGTCATGTATACCTCGCATTCGCTTCAGAAGAATGTAAATGCGACACTTCCTTGCTAGGAAATAGCGTTGGCACATGTCTCCGTATCGAGGCAATAATGTTCCAATGCTTCTTAAATCGCCATATCGCATTTCATTTCTATGTTTCATGATAAGGTATAATATTCATTGTGGAGTGATATGTATACCTCGTATTCACTTCAAAAGAATGTTAATGCGACTCATCCTTGCTAGGAAATAATGTTTGCAGATGTCTACGTACCGTAGCATTAGAGTTCTAATGCTCCTTAAATCGCGATATCGCATCTAATTTCTATGTTTCATGATAAGATATAATATTCATTGTGCAGTGATATGTATATCTCGTCTACACTTCAAAAGAATGTAAATGCGACAATTCCTTGCTAGGAAATAGCGTTTGTAGATGTCTACGTATTGAAGCAATAGAGTTCTAACGCTCTTTGAAACGGGATATCGCATCCCATTTCTATGTTTCATGATAAGATATAATATTAATTGCGAAGTGTCATGTATACCTTGTAATCACTGCAGAAGAATGTAATTGCGACACTTCCTTGCTAGGAAAAAGCGTTTGCAGATGTCTGCGTATCGTAGCATTAGATATCTAATGCATCTCAAAACGCGATATCGCATCTCATTTCTATGATTCATGATAAGATATAATATTTATTGCGAAGTGTCACGTATACATCGCATACACTTCAAATGAATGTAAATGCGAAACTTCCTTGCTAGGAAATAGCGTTTGCAGAAGTCTACGTATCGTAGCAATAGAGACTTAATGCTTCTTAAAACGCGATATCGCCCCCCATTTCTGTGATTCATGATAAGAGATAACATTCAATGCGAAGTGTCATGTATACCTCGTCTGCACTTCAAAAGAATGTAAATCTCAGACTTCCTCGCTAAGAAATAGCGTTTCCAGATGTCTACGTATCGAAGGAATAGAGTTCTAATGCTTCTGAAAACGCGATAACGCATCTCATTTCTATCTTTCCTGATAAGATACAATATTCATTGCGAAGTGTTATGTACATCTCCTCTGCACGTCAAAGGAATGTAAATGTCACACTTGCTTGCTAGGAAATAGCGTTTCCAGATGTCAACGTATCGAAGCAATAGAGTTCTCATGCTTCATAAAACGGGATACAGCAACCCATTTCAATGTTTCATTATAAGATATAATATTCGTTGCGAAGTGTTATGAATACCTCGTCTACACTTCAAAAGAATGCAAATGTCACCCTTCCTCGCTAGGAAATAGCGCCTCCAGATGTCTACGTATCGAAACATTAGAGTTCTAATACTTCTCAAAACGCGATATCGCATCTCAATTCTATGTTTCATTATAAGATATAATGTGCACTGCGTAGTGTTATGTATACCTAGTCTACACTTCAAAAGAATGTAAGTGGCACACTTCCTTGCTAGGAAACAGCGTTTCCAGATGTCTACGTATCGAAGCATTAGAGTTCTATTGCTTCTCAAAACGCGATATCGCATCACATTTCTATGTTCCATTATAAGATATAATATTCATTGCGAAGTGTTACGTATACATCGTCTACACTTCACAAGAATGTAAATGCCACACTTCCTTGCTAGGAAATGCGTTTCCACATGTCTAAGTATCGAAGCAATAGGGTCCTAGTGCTTCTTAAATCGCAGATATCGCATATCTCTTCTATGTTTCATGATAAAATACAAATTTCATTGCGAAGTGTTATGTATATCTCGTCTGCACTTCAAAAGAATGGAAATGTCAGACTTCCTCGCTAAGAAATAGCGTTTCCAGATGTCTAAGTATCGAAGCAATAGAGTCCTAGTGCTTCTTAAATCGCAGATATCGCATATCTCTTCTATGTTTCATGATAAAATACAAATTTCATTGCGAAGTGTTATGTATACCTCGTCTGCACTTCAAAAGAATGGAAATGTCAGACTTCCTCGCTAAGAAATAGCGTTTCCAGATGTCTACGTATCAAAGGAATAGAGTTCTAATGCTTCTGAAAACGCGATAACGCATCACATTTCTATCTTTCCTGATAAGATATAATATTCGTAGCGAAGTGTTATGTTTACCTCGTCTACACTTCAAAAGAATGTAAATGACACCCTTCCTCGCTAGGAGATAGCGCGTCCAGATGTCCACGTATCGAAGCAAGAGAGTTCTAATGCTTCTTAAAACGCGATATCCCATCCCCTTTCTATGTTTTGTGACATGACATAATATTCATTGCGAAGTGTTATGTATACATCGTCTGCAGTACAAAAGATTGTAAATACCACACTTCCTAGCTAGGAAATAGCTTTTCCAGATTTCCACGTATCGAAGCAATAGAGTTCTAATGCCTCTTAAAACGCGATATCTAATCTCGTTTATATGTTTCATGATCGGATACAATATTCATTGCGAAGTGTTATGTATATCTCGTCTGCACGTCAAAGGAATGTAAATGTTACACTTGCTTGCTAGGAAATAGCGTTTCCAGATGTCTACGTAACGAAGCAATAGAGTTCTAGTGATTCTTAAATCGTCACATCGCATCTCATTTCTATGTTTCATGATAAGATATAATTGCGAAGTGTCATGTATACCTTGTAATCACTGCAGAAGAATGTAATTGCGACACATCCTTGCTAGGAAAAAGCGTTTGCAGATGTCTGCGTATCGTAGCATTAGATTTCTAATGCATCTCAAAACGCG
Organism: Xylocopa sonorina; assembly: GCF_050948175.1. Classification (NCBI taxonomy): domain Eukaryota; kingdom Metazoa; phylum Arthropoda; class Insecta; order Hymenoptera; family Apidae; genus Xylocopa; species Xylocopa sonorina. The sequence continues at coordinate 57,226 of NW_027490696.1, read as the reverse complement.
ATATCGCATCTCATTTCTATGATTCATGATAAGATATAATATTTATTGCGAAGTGTCACGTATACATCGCATACACTCCAAATGAATGTAAATGCGAAACTTCCTTGCTAGGAAATAGCGTTTGCAGAAGTCTACGTATCGTAGCAATAGAGACCTAATGCTTCTTAAAACGCGATATCGCCCCTCATTTCTGTGATTCATGATAAGAGATAACATTCAATGCGAAGTGTCATGTATACCTCGTCTGCACTTCGAAAGAATGTAAACCTCAGACTTCCTCGCTAAGAAATAGCGTTTCCAGATGTCTACGTATCGAAGGAATAGAGTTCTAATGCTTCTGAAAATGCGATAACGCATCACATTTCTATCTTTCCTGATAATATATAATATTCGTTGCGAAGTGTTATGTATACCTCGTCTGCACGTCAAAGGAATGTAAATGTCACACTTGCTTGCTAGGAAATAGCGTTTCCAGATGTCAACGTATCGAAGCAATAGAGTTCTCATGCTTCATAAAACGGGATACAGCAACCCATTTCAATGTTTCATTATAAGATATAATATTCGTTGCGAAGTGTTATGAATACCTCGTCTACACTTCAAAAGAATGCAAATGTCACCCTTCCTCGCTGGGAAATAGCGCCTCCAGATGTCTACGTATCGAAACATTAGAGTTCTATTACTTCTCAAAACGCGATATCGCATCTCAATTCTATGTTTCATTATAAGATATAATGTGCACTGCGTAGTGTTATGTATACCTAGTCTACACTTCAAAAGAATGTAAGTGGCACACTTCCTTGCTAGGAAACAGCGTTTCCAGATGTCTACGTATCGAAGCATTAGAGTTCTATTGCTTCTCAAAACGCGATATCGCATCACATTTCTATGTTCCATTATAAGATATAATATTCATTGCGAAGTGTTACGTATACATCGTCTACACTTCACAAGTATGTAAATGCCACACTTCCTTGCTAGGAAATGCGTTTCCACATGTCTAAGTATCGAAGCAATAGAGTCCTAGTGCTTCTTAAATCGCAGATATCGCATATCTCTTCTATGTTTCATGATAAAATACAAATTTCATTGCGAAGTGTTATGTATACCTCGTCTGCACTTCAAATGAATGGAAATGTCAGACTTCCTCGCTAAGAAATAGCGTTTCCAGATGTCTACGTATCAAAGGAATAGAGTTCTAATGCTTCTGAAAACGCGATAACGCATCACATTTCTATCTTTCCTGATAAGATATAATATTCGTAGCGAAGTGTTATGTATACCTCGTCTACACTTCAAAAGAATGTAAATGACACCCTTCCTCGCTAGGAAATAGCGCGTCCAGATGTCCACGTATCCAAGCAAGAGAGTTCTAATGCTTCTTAAAACGCGATATCCCATCCCCTTTCCATGTTTTGTGACATGACATAATATTCATTGCGAAGTGTTATGTATACATCGTCTGCAGTACAAAAGATTGTAAATACCACACTTCCTAGCTAGGAAATAGCTTTTCCAGATTTCCACGTATCGAAGCAATAGAGTTCTAATGCCTCTTAAAACGCGATATCTAATCTCGTTTATATGTTTCATGATCGGATACAATATTCATTGCGAAGTGTTATGTATATCTCGTCTGCACGTCAAAGGAATGTAAATGTTACACTTGCTTGCTAGGAAATAGCGTTTCCAGATGTCTACGTATCGAAGCAATATGGTTCAAATGCTTCTTAATACGCGGTATCACATCTCATTTCTATGTTTCACGATAAGATATAATATTCATTGCGCAGTGTTATGTATACCTCGCATACAATTTAAATGAATGGAAATGCGACACTTCCTTGCTAGGATATAACGATGGCAGATGTCTACGTATCGAAGCAATAGAGTTCTAATGCTCCGTAAAACGGGACATCGCATCTCATTTCTATGTTTCATGATAAGATATAATACTCATTGCGAAGTGTTACGCATACCTCGTATACACTTCAAATGAATGAAAGTGCGAGACTTCCTTGCTAGGAAGTAGCGTTTGCTGTTGTCTACGTATCGAACCAACAGGGTTCTGATGCTCCTTAAAACGCGATATCGCACCGCATTTCTATGTTTCATGATGAGATATAATATTCATTACGAAGTGTTATGTATTCCTCGTCTACACTTCAAAAAAATGCAAATGCTACACTTCCTTGCTAGGAAATAGCGTTTGTAGATGTCTACGTATCGAAGAAATAGAGTTTTCTGCTTCTCAAATCGGGATATCGCATCTCATTCCTATGTTTCATGACAAGATATAATATTCATTGCGAAGTGTCATGTGTACCTAGCATACACTTCAAATGATTGTAAATGCGACACTTCCTTGCTAGGAAGTAGCGTTCGCAGATGTCTACGTATCGAAGCAATAGAGTTCTAATGCTTCTTAAGTCGCCATATCGCATCTCATTTCTATGTTTCATGATAAGATATAATATTTGCTGTGGAGTGTTATGTATACCTCGTATTCGCTTCAGAAGAATGTAAATGCGACACTTCCCTGCTAGGAAATAGCGTCTGCAGGTGTCTACGTACCGTAGCATTAGAGTTCGAATTCTTCTTAAAACGCGATATCGCATCTCATTTCCATGTTTCATGTTAAGATACAATATTAATTGCCAAGTGTCATGTATACCTCGTATTCACTGCAGAAGAATGTAAATGCTACACTTCCTGGCTAGGAAATAGCGTTTGTAGATGTCTACGTATTGAAGCAATAGAGTTCTAACGCTTTTTGAAACGGGATATCGCATCCCATTTCTATGTTTCATGATAAGATATAATATTAATTGCGAAGTGTCATGTATACCTTGTAATCACTGCAGAAGAATGTAATTGCGACACTTCCTTGCTAGGAAAAAGCGTTTGCAGATGTCTGCGTATCGTAGCATTAGATTTCTAATGCATCTCAAAACGCGATATCGCATCTCATTTCTATGATTCATGATAAGATATAATATTTATCGCGAAGTGTCACGTATACATCGCATACACTTCAAATGAATGTAAATGCGAAACTTCCTTGCTAGGAAATAGCGTTTGCAGAAGTCTACGTATCGTAGCAATAGAGACCTAATGCTTCTTAAAACGCGATATCGCCCCCCATTTCTATGATTCATGATAAGAGATAACATTCAATGCGAAGTGTCATGTATACCTCGTCTGCACTTCAAAAGAATGTAAATCTCAGACTTCCTCGCTAAGAAATAGCGTTTCCAGATGTCTACGTATCGAAGGAATAGAGTTCTAATGCTTCTGAAAACGCGATAACGCATCACATTTCTATCTTTCCTGATAAGATATAATATTCGTTGCGAAGTGTTATGTATACCTCGTCTGCACGTCAAAGGAATGTAAATGTCACACTTGCTTGCTAGGAAATAGTGTTTCCAGATGTCTACGTATCGAAGCAATAGAGTTCTCATGCTTCATAAAACGGGATACAGCAACCCATTTCTATGTTTCATTATAAGATGTAATATTCGTTGCGAAGTGTTATGTATACCTCGTCTGCAGTACAAAAGATTGTAAATACCACACTTCCTTGCTAGGAAATAGCGTTTCCAGATTTCCACGTATCGAAGCAATAGAGTTCTAATGCCTCTAAAACGCGATATCTAATCTCGTTTATATGTTTCATGATCGGATACAATATTCATTGCGAAGTGTTATGTACATCTCATCTGCACGTCAAAGGAATGAAAATGTCACACTTGCTTGCTAGGAAATAGCGTTTCCAGATGTCAACGTATCGAAGCAATAGAGTTCTCATGCTTCATAAAACGGGATACAGCAACCCATTTCAATGTTTCATTATAAGATATAATATTCGTTGCGAAGTGTTATGAATACCTCGTCTACACTTCAAAAGAATGCAAATGTCACCCTTCCTCGCTAGGAAATAGCGCCTCCAGATGTCTACGTATCGAAACATTAGAGTTCTATTACTTCTCAAAACGCGATATCGCATCTCAATTCTATGTTTCATTATAAGATATAATGTGCACTGCGTAGTGTTATGTATACCTAGTCTACACTTCAAAAGAATGTAAGTGGCACACTTCCTTGCTAGGAAACAGCGTTTCCAGATGTCTACGTATCGAAGCAATAGAGTCCTAGTGCTTCTTAAATCGCAGATATCGCATATCTCTTCTATGTTTCATGATAAAATACAAATTTCATTGCGAAGTGTTATGTATACCTCGTCTGCACTTCAAAAGAATGGAAATGTCAGACTTCCTCGCTAAGAAATAGCGTTTCCAGATGTCTAAGTATCGAAGCAATAGAGTCCTAGTGCTTCTTAAATCGCAGATATCGCATATCTCTTCTATGTTTCATGATAAAATACAAATTTCATTGCGAAGTGTTATGTATACCTCGTCTGCACTTCAAAAGAATGGAAATGTCAGACTTCCTCGCTAAGAAATAGCGTTTCCAGATGTCTACGTATCAAAGGAATAGAGTTCTAATGCCTCTAAAACGCGATATCTAATCTCGTTTATATGTTTCATGATCGGATACAATATTCATTGCGAAGTGTTATGTACATCTCATCTGCACGTCAAAGGAATGAAAATGTCACACTTGCTTGCTAGGAAATAGCGTTTCCAGATGTCAACGTATCGAAGCAATAGAGTTCTCATGCTTCATAAAACGGGATACAGCAACCCATTTCAATGTTTCATTATAAGATATAATATTCGTTGCGAAGTGTTATGAATACCTCGTCTACACTTCAAAAGAATGCAAATGTCACCCTTCCTCGCTAGGAAATAGCGCCTCCAGATGTCTACGTATCGAAACATTAGAGTTCTAATACTTCTCAAAACGCGATATCGCATCTCAATTCTATGTTTCATTATAAGATATAATGTGCACTGCGTAGTGTTATGTATACCTAGTCTACACTTCAAAAGAATGTAAGTGGCACACTTCCTTGCTAGGAAACAGCGTTTCCAGATGTCTACGTATCGAAGCATTAGAGTTCTATTGCTTCTCAAAACGCGATATCGCATCACATTTCTATGTTCCATTATAAGATATAATATTCATTGCGAAGTGTTACGTATACATCGTCTACACTTCAAAAGAATGGAAATGTCAGACTTCCTCGCTAAGAAATAGCGTTTCCAGATGTCTAAGTATCGAAGCAATAGAGTCCTAGTGCTTCTTAAATCGCAGATATCGCATATCTCTTCTATGTTTCATGATAAAATACAAATTTCATTGCGAAGTGTTATGTATACCTCGTCTGCACTTCAAAAGAATGGAAATGTCAGACTTCCTCGCTAAGAAATAGCGTTTCCAGATGTCTACGTATCAAAGGAATAGAGTTCTAATGCTTCTGAAAACGCGATAACGCATCACATTTCTATCTTTCCTGATAAGATATAATATTCGTAGCGAAGTGTTATGTTTACCTCGTCTACACTTCAAAGGAATGTAAATGACACCCTTCCTCGCTAGGAGATAGCGCGTCCAGATGTCCACGTATCGAAGCAAGAGAGTTCTAATGCTTCTTAAAACGCGATATCCCATCCCCTTTCTATGTTTTGTGACATGACATAATATTCATTGCGAAGTGTTATGTATACATCGTCTGCAGTACAAAAGATTGTAAATACCACACTTCCTAGCTAGGAAATAGCTTTTCCAGATTTCCACGTATCGAAGCAATAGAGTTCTAATGCCTCTTAAAACGCGATATCTAATCTCGTTTATATGTTTCATGATCGGATACAATATTCATTGCGAAGTGTTATGTATATCTCGTCTGCACGTCAAAGGAATGTAAATGTTACACTTGCTTGCTAGGAAATAGCGTTTCCAGATGTCTACGTAACGAAGCAATAGAGTTCTAGTGATTCTTAAATCGTCACATCGCATCTCATTTCTATGTTTCATGATAAGATATAATTGCGAAGTGTCATGTATACCTTGTAATCACTGCAGAAGAATGTAATTGCGACACATCCTTGCTAGGAAAAAGCGTTTGCAGATGTCTGCGTATCGTAGCATTAGATTTCTAATGCATCTCAAAACGCGATATCGCATCTCATTTCTATGATTCATGATAAGATATAATATTTATTGCGAAGTGTCACGTATACATCGCATACACTCCAAATGAATGTAAATGCGAAACTTCCTTGCTAGGAAATAGCGTTTGCAGAAGTCTACGTATCGTAGCAATAGAGACCTAATGCTTCTTAAAACGCGATATCGCCCCTCATTTCTGTGATTCATGATAAGAGATAACATTCAATGCGAAGTGTCATGTATACCTCGTCTGCACTTCGAAAGAATGTAAACCTCAGACTTCCTCGCTAAGAAATAGCGTTTCCAGATGTCTACGTATCGAAGGAATAGAGTTCTAATGCTTCTGAAAATGCGATAACGCATCACATTTCTATCTTTCCTGATAATATATAATATTCGTTGCGAAGTGTTATGTATACCTCGTCTGCACGTCAAAGGAATGTAAATGTCACACTTGCTTGCTAGGAAATAGCGTTTCCAGATGTCAACGTATCGAAGCAATAGAGTTCTCATGCTTCATAAAACGGGATACAGCAACCCATTTCAATGTTTCATTATAAGATATAATATTCGTTGCGAAGTGTTATGAATACCTCGTCTACACTTCAAAAGAATGCAAATGTCACCCTTCCTCGCTGGGAAATAGCGCCTCCAGATGTCTACGTATCGAAACATTAGAGTTCTATTACTTCTCAAAACGCGATATCGCATCTCAATTCTATGTTTCATTATAAGATATAATGTGCACTGCGTAGTGTTATGTATACCTAGTCTACACTTCAAAAGAATGTAAGTGGCACACTTCCTTGCTAGGAAACAGCGTTTCCAGATGTCTACGTATCGAAGCATTAGAGTTCTATTGCTTCTCAAAACGCGATATCGCATCACATTTCTATGTTCCATTATAAGATATAATATTCATTGCGAAGTGTTACGTATACATCGTCTACACTTCACAAGTATGTAAATGCCACACTTCCTTGCTAGGAAATGCGTTTCCACATGTCTAAGTATCGAAGCAATAGAGTCCTAGTGCTTCTTAAATCGCAGATATCGCATATCTCTTCTATGTTTCATGATAAAATACAAATTTCATTGCGAAGTGTTATGTATACCTCGTCTGCACTTCAAATGAATGGAAATGTCAGACTTCCTCGCTAAGAAATAGCGTTTCCAGATGTCTACGTATCAAAGGAATAGAGTTCTAATGCTTCTGAAAACGCGATAACGCATCACATTTCTATCTTTCCTGATAAGATATAATATTCGTAGCGAAGTGTTATGTATACCTCGTCTACACTTCAAAAGAATGTAAATGACACCCTTCCTCGCTAGGAAATAGCGCGTCCAGATGTCCACGTATCCAAGCAAGAGAGTTCTAATGCTTCTTAAAACGCGATATCCCATCCCCTTTCCATGTTTTGTGACATGACATAATATTCATTGCGAAGTGTTATGTATACATCGTCTGCAGTACAAAAGATTGTAAATACCACACTTCCTAGCTAGGAAATAGCTTTTCCAGATTTCCACGTATCGAAGCAATAGAGTTCTAATGCCTCTTAAAACGCGATATCTAATCTCGTTTATATGTTTCATGATCGGATACAATATTCATTGCGAAGTGTTATGTATATCTCGTCTGCACGTCAAAGGAATGTAAATGTTACACTTGCTTGCTAGGAAATAGCGTTTCCAGATGTCTACGTATCGAAGCAATATGGTTCAAATGCTTCTTAATACGCGGTATCACATCTCATTTCTATGTTTCACGATAAGATATAATATTCATTGCGCAGTGTTATGTATACCTCGCATACAATTTAAATGAATGGAAATGCGACACTTCCTTGCTAGGATATAACGATGGCAGATGTCTACGTATCGAAGCAATAGAGTTCTAATGCTCCGTAAAACGGGACATCGCATCTCATTTCTATGTTTCATGATAAGATATAATACTCATTGCGAAGTGTTACGCATACCTCGTATACACTTCAAATGAATGAAAGTGCGAGACTTCCTTGCTAGGAAGTAGCGTTTGCTGTTGTCTACGTATCGAACCAACAGGGTTCTGATGCTCCTTAAAACGCGATATCGCACCGCATTTCTATGTTTCATGATGAGATATAATATTCATTACGAAGTGTTATGTATTCCTCGTCTACACTTCAAAAAAATGCAAATGCTACACTTCCTTGCTAGGAAATAGCGTTTGTAGATGTCTACGTATCGAAGAAATAGAGTTTTCTGCTTCTCAAATCGGGATATCGCATCTCATTCCTATGTTTCATGACAAGATATAATATTCATTGCGAAGTGTCATGTGTACCTAGCATACACTTCAAATGATTGTAAATGCGACACTTCCTTGCTAGGAAGTAGCGTTCGCAGATGTCTACGTATCGAAGCAATAGAGTTCTAATGCTTCTTAAGTCGCCATATCGCATCTCATTTCTATGTTTCATGATAAGATATAATATTTGCTGTGGAGTGTTATGTATACCTCGTATTCGCTTCAGAAGAATGTAAATGCGACACTTCCCTGCTAGGAAATAGCGTCTGCAGGTGTCTACGTACCGTAGCATTAGAGTTCGAATTCTTCTTAAAACGCGATATCGCATCTCATTTCCATGTTTCATGTTAAGATACAATATTAATTGCCAAGTGTCATGTATACCTCGTATTCACTGCAGAAGAATGTAAATGCTACACTTCCTGGCTAGGAAATAGCGTTTGTAGATGTCTACGTATTGAAGCAATAGAGTTCTAACGCTTTTTGAAACGGGATATCGCATCCCATTTCTATGTTTCATGATAAGATATAATATTAATTGCGAAGTGTCATGTATACCTTGTAATCACTGCAGAAGAATGTAATTGCGACACTTCCTTGCTAGGAAAAAGCGTTTGCAGATGTCTGCGTATCGTAGCATTAGATTTCTAATGCATCTCAAAACGCGATATCGCATCTCATTTCTATGATTCATGATAAGATATAATATTTATCGCGAAGTGTCACGTATACATCGCATACACTTCAAATGAATGTAAATGCGAAACTTCCTTGCTAGGAAATAGCGTTTGCAGAAGTCTACGTATCGTAGCAATAGAGACCTAATGCTTCTTAAAACGCGATATCGCCCCCCATTTCTATGATTCATGATAAGAGATAACATTCAATGCGAAGTGTCATGTATACCTCGTCTGCACTTCAAAAGAATGTAAATCTCAGACTTCCTCGCTAAGAAATAGCGTTTCCAGATGTCTACGTATCGAAGGAATAGAGTTCTAATGCTTCTGAAAACGCGATAACGCATCACATTTCTATCTTTCCTGATAAGATATAATATTCGTTGCGAAGTGTTATGTATACCTCGTCTGCACGTCAAAGGAATGTAAATGTCACACTTGCTTGCTAGGAAATAGTGTTTCCAGATGTCTACGTATCGAAGCAATAGAGTTCTCATGCTTCATAAAACGGGATACAGCAACCCATTTCTATGTTTCATTATAAGATGTAATATTCGTTGCGAAGTGTTATGTATACCTCGTCTGCAGTACAAAAGATTGTAAATACCACACTTCCTTGCTAGGAAATAGCGTTTCCAGATTTCCACGTATCGAAGCAATAGAGTTCTAATGCCTCTAAAACGCGATATCTAATCTCGTTTATATGTTTCATGATCGGATACAATATTCATTGCGAAGTGTTATGTACATCTCATCTGCACGTCAAAGGAATGAAAATGTCACACTTGCTTGCTAGGAAATAGCGTTTCCAGATGTCAACGTATCGAAGCAATAGAGTTCTCATGCTTCATAAAACGGGATACAGCAACCCATTTCAATGTTTCATTATAAGATATAATATTCGTTGCGAAGTGTTATGAATACCTCGTCTACACTTCAAAAGAATGCAAATGTCACCCTTCCTCGCTAGGAAATAGCGCCTCCAGATGTCTACGTATCGAAACATTAGAGTTCTATTACTTCTCAAAACGCGATATCGCATCTCAATTCTATGTTTCATTATAAGATATAATGTGCACTGCGTAGTGTTATGTATACCTAGTCTACACTTCAAAAGAATGTAAGTGGCACACTTCCTTGCTAGGAAACAGCGTTTCCAGATGTCTACGTATCGAAGCAATAGAGTCCTAGTGCTTCTTAAATCGCAGATATCGCATATCTCTTCTATGTTTCATGATAAAATACAAATTTCATTGCGAAGTGTTATGTATACCTCGTCTGCACTTCAAAAGAATGGAAATGTCAGACTTCCTCGCTAAGAAATAGCGTTTCCAGATGTCTAAGTATCGAAGCAATAGAGTCCTAGTGCTTCTTAAATCGCAGATATCGCATATCTCTTCTATGTTTCATGATAAAATACAAATTTCATTGCGAAGTGTTATGTATACCTCGTCTGCACTTCAAAAGAATGGAAATGTCAGACTTCCTCGCTAAGAAATAGCGTTTCCAGATGTCTACGTATCAAAGGAATAGAGTTCTAATGCTTCTGAAAACGCGATAACGCATCACATTTCTATCTTTCCTGATAAGATATAATATTCGTAGCGAAGTGTTATGTATTCCTCGTCCACACTTCAAAAAAATGCAAATGCTACACTTCCTTGCTAGGAAATAGCGTTTGTAGATGTCTACGTATCGAAGAAATAGTGTTTTCTGCTTCTCAAATCGGGATATCGCATCTCATTCCTCTGTTTCATGACAAGATATAATATTCATTGCGAAGTGTCATGTGTACCTAGCATACACTTCAAATGATTGTAAATGCGACACTTCCTTGCTAGGAAGTAGCGTTCGCAGATGTCTACGTATCGAAGCAATAGGGTTCTAATGCTTCTTAAGTCGCCATATCGCATCTCATTTCTATGTTTCATGATAAGATATAATATTTGCTGTGGAGTGTTATGTATACCTCGTATTCGCTTCAGAAGAATGTAAATGCGACACTTCCCTGCTAGGAAATAGCGTCTGCAGGTGTCTACGTACCGTAGCATTAGAGTTCGAATTCTTCTTAAAACGCGATATCGCATCTCATTTCCATGTTTCATGTTAAGATACAATATTAATTGCCAAGTGTCATGTATACCTCGTATTCACTGCAGAAGAATGTAAATGCTACACTTCCTGGCTAGGAAATAGCGTTTGTAGATGTCTACGTATTGAAGCAATAGAGTTCTAACGCTTTTTGAAACGGGATATCGCATCCCATTTCTATGTTTCATGATAAGATATAATATTAATTGCGAAGTGTCATGTATACCTTGTAATCACTGCAGAAGAATGTAATTGCGACACTTCCTTGCTAGGAAAAAGCGTTTGCAGATGTCTGCGTATCGTAGCATTAGATTTCTAATGCATCTCAAAACGCGATATCGCATCTCATTTCTATGATTCATGATAAGATATAATATTTATCGCGAAGTGTCACGTATACATCGCATACACTTCAAATGAATGTAAATGCGAAACTTCCTTGCTAGGAAATAGCGTTTGCAGAAGTCTACGTATCGTAGCAATAGAGACCTAATGCTTCTTAAAACGCGATATCGCCCCCCATTTCTATGATTCATGATAAGAGATAACATTCAATGCGAAGTGTCATGTATACCTCGTCTGCACTTCAAAAGAATGTAAATCTCAGACTTCCTCGCTAAGAAATAGCGTTTCCAGATGTCTACGTATCGAAGGAATAGAGTTCTAATGCTTCTGAAAACGCGATAACGCATCACATTTCTATCTTTCCTGATAAGATATAATATTCGTTGCGAAGTGTTATGTATACCTCGTCTGCACGTCAAAGGAATGTAAATGTCACACTTGCTTGCTAGGAAATAGTGTTTCCAGATGTCTACGTATCGAAGCAATAGAGTTCTCATGCTTCATAAAACGGGATACAGCAACCCATTTCTATGTTTCATTATAAGATGTAATATTCGTTGCGAAGTGTTATGTATACCTCGTCTGCAGTACAAAAGATTGTAAATACCACACTTCCTTGCTAGGAAATAGCGTTTCCAGATTTCCACGTATCGAAGCAATAGAGTTCTAATGCCTCTAAAACGCGATATCTAATCTCGTTTATATGTTTCATGATCGGATACAATATTCATTGCGAAGTGTTATGTACATCTCATCTGCACGTCAAAGGAATGAAAATGTCACACTTGCTTGCTAGGAAATAGCGTTTCCAGATGTCAACGTATCGAAGCAATAGAGTTCTCATGCTTCATAAAACGGGATACAGCAACCCATTTCAATGTTTCATTATAAGATATAATATTCGTTGCGAAGTGTTATGAATACCTCGTCTACACTTCAAAAGAATGCAAATGTCACCCTTCCTCGCTAGGAAATAGCGCCTCCAGATGTCTACGTATCGAAACATTAGAGTTCTATTACTTCTCAAAACGCGATATCGCATCTCAATTCTATGTTTCATTATAAGATATAATGTGCACTGCGTAGTGTTATGTATACCTAGTCTACACTTCAAAAGAATGTAAGTGGCACACTTCCTTGCTAGGAAACAGCGTTTCCAGATGTCTACGTATCGAAGCAATAGAGTCCTAGTGCTTCTTAAATCGCAGATATCGCATATCTCTTCTATGTTTCATGATAAAATACAAATTTCATTGCGAAGTGTTATGTATACCTCGTCTGCACTTCAAAAGAATGGAAATGTCAGACTTCCTCGCTAAGAAATAGCGTTTCCAGATGTCTAAGTATCGAAGCAATAGAGTCCTAGTGCTTCTTAAATCGCAGATATCGCATATCTCTTCTATGTTTCATGATAAAATACAAATTTCATTGCGAAGTGTTATGTATACCTCGTCTGCACTTCAAAAGAATGGAAATGTCAGACTTCCTCGCTAAGAAATAGCGTTTCCAGATGTCTACGTATCAAAGGAATAGAGTTCTAATGCTTCTGAAAACGCGATAACGCATCACATTTCTATCTTTCCTGATAAGATATAATATTCGTAGCGAAGTGTTATGTATTCCTCGTCCACACTTCAAAAAAATGCAAATGCTACACTTCCTTGCTAGGAAATAGCGTTTGTAGATGTCTACGTATCGAAGAAATAGTGTTTTCTGCTTCTCAAATCGGGATATCGCATCTCATTCCTCTGTTTCATGACAAGATATAATATTCATTGCGAAGTGTCATGTGTACCTAGCATACACTTCAAATGATTGTAAATGCGACACTTCCTTGCTAGGAAGTAGCGTTCGCAGATGTCTACGTATCGAAGCAATAGGGTTCTAATGCTTCTTAAGTCGCCATATCGCATCTCATTTCTATGTTTCATGATAAGATATAATATTTGCTGTGGAGTGTTATGTATACCTCGTATTCGCTTCAGAAGAATGTAAATGCGACACTTCCCTGCTAGGAAATAGCGTCTGCAGGTGTCTACGTACCGTAGCATTAGAGTTCGAATTCTTCTTAAAACGCGATATCGCATCTCATTTCCATGTTTCATGTTAAGATACAATATTAATTGCCAAGTGTCATGTATACCTCGTATTCACTGCAGAAGAATGTAAATGCTACACTTCCTGGCTAGGAAATAGCGTTTGCAGATGTCTACGTATCGAAGCAATAGTGTTCTAATGCTGCTTAAATCGCGATATCGCATCTCATTTCTATGTTTCATGGTAAGATATAATATGCATTGAGCAGTGTCATGTATACCTCGCATTCGCTTCAGAAGAATGTAAATGCGACACTTCCTTGCTAGGAAATAGCGTTGGCACATGTCTCCGTATCGAGGCCATAATGTTCCAATGCTTCTTAAATCGCCATATCGCATTTCATTTCTATGTTTCATGATAAGGTATAATATTCATTGTGGAGTGATATGTATACCTCGTATTCACTTCAAAAGAATGTTAATGCGACTCATCCTTGCTAGGAAATAATGTTTGCAGATGTCTACGTACCGTAGCATTAGAGTTCTAATGCTCCTTAAATCGCGATATCGCATCTAATTTCTATGTTTCATGATAAGATATAATATTCATTGTGCAGTGATATGTATATCTCGTCTACACTTCAAAAGAATGTAAATGCGACACTTCCTTGCTAGGAAATAGCGTTTGTAGATGTCTACGTATTGAAGCAATAGAGTTCTAACGCTTTTTGAAACGGGATATCGCATCCCATTTCTATGTTTCATGATAAGATATAATATTAATTGCGAAGTGTCATGTATACCTTGTAATCACTGCAGAAGAATGTAATTGCGACACTTCCTTGCTAAGAAAAAGCGTTTGCAGATGTCTGCGTATCGTAGCATTAGATTTCTAATGCATCTCAAAAACGCGATATCGCATCTCATTTCTATGATTCATGATAAGATATAATATTTATTGCGAAGTGTCACGTATACATCGCATACACTTCAAATGAATGTAAATGCGAAACTTCCATGCTAGGAAATAGCGTTTGCAGAAGTCTACGTATCGTAGCAATAGAGACCTAATGCTTCTTAAAACGCGATATCGCCCCCCATTTCTGTGATTCATGATAAGAGATAACATTCAATGCGAAGTGTCATGTATACCTCGTCTGCACTTCAAAAGAATGTAAGTGGCACACTTCCTTGCTAGGAAACAGCGTCTCCAGATGTCTACGTATCGAAGCAATAGAGTTCTCATGCTTCATAAAACGGGATACAGCAACCCAATTCTATGTTCCATTATAAGATATAATATTTATTGCGAAGTGTTACGTATACATCGTCTACACTTCACAAGAATGTAAATGCCACACTTCCTTGCTAGGAAATGCGTTTCCACATGTCTAAGTATCGAAGCAATAGAGTCCTGGTGCTTCTTAAATCGCAGATATCGCATATCTCTTCTATGTTTCATGATAAAATACAAATTTCATTGCGAAGTGTTATGTATACCTCGTCTGCACTTCAAAAGAATGGAAATGTCAGACTTCCTCGCTAAGAAATAGCGTTTCCAGATGTCTACGTATCAAAGGAATAGAGTTCTAATGCTTCTGAAAACGCGATAACGCATCACATTTCTATCTTTCCTGATAAGATATAATATTCGTAGCGAAGTGTTATGTTTACCTCGTCTACACTTCAAAAGAATGTAAATGACACCCTTCCTCGCTAGGAAATAGCGCGTCCAGATGTCCACGTATCGAAGCAAGAGAGTTCTAATGCTTCTTAAAACGCGATATCCCATCCCCTTTCTATGTTTTGTGACATGACATAATATTCATTGCGAAGTGTTATGTATACATCGTCTGCAGTACAAAAGATTGTAAATACCACACTTCCTAGCTAGGAAATAGCTTTTCCAGATTTCCACGTATCGAAGCAATAGAGTTCTAATGCCTCTTAAAACGCGATATCTAATCTCGTTTATATGTTTCATGATCGGATACAATATTCATTGCGAAGTGTTATGTATATCTCGTCTGCACGTCAAAGGAATGTAAATGTTACACTTGCTTGCTAGGAAATAGCGTTTCCAGATGTCTACGTATCGAAGCAATATGGTTCAAATGCTTCTTAATACGCGGTATCGCATCTCATTTCTATGCTTCACGATAAGATATAATATTCATTGCGCAGTGTTATGTATACCTCGCATACAATTTAAATGAATGTAAATGCGACACTTCCTTGCTAGGATATAACCATGGCAGATGTCTACGTATCGAAGCAATAGAGTTCTAATGCTCCGTAAAACGGGATATCGCATCTCATTTCTATGTTTCATGATAAGATATAATACTCATTGCGAAGTGTTACGCATACCTCGTATACACTTCAAATGAATGAAAGTGCGAGACTTCCTTGCTAGGAAGTAGAGTTTGCTGTTGTCTACGTATCGAACCAACAGGGTTCTGATGCTCCTTATAACGCGATATCGCACCGCATTTCTATGTTTCATGATGACATATAATATTCATTACGAAGTGTTATGTATTCCTCGTCTACACTTCAAAAGAATGTAAATGCGACACTTCCTTGCTAGGAAATAGCGTTTGTAGATGTCTACGTATTGAAGCAATAGAGTTCTAACGCTTTTTCAAACGGGATATCGCATCCCATTTCTATGTTTCATGATAAGATATTGTAACGTCAGGCGTACCGCCTGCCACCCTCCGACGCCCACCTCATCATCCCCAGCATCCGCATCCGGAGCCCCTGCACACGGGCCACCCGCCGACTCGCCGTCCCTACAGAAGGAGACAAAGATACGAGAGGGAAGAGGGATGCAGCATGCCGCGCCCACGCGCGATCTCCACACACGAGGGGGAGGACTTCACCCCGTATTACGAGGGCGAGGAGCTCTCCGACACATACTGGGTCGAATCCCCAGCGATCACGAAGCCCTATACGTACTTCTCGTACATGTGGGATTAGAATAAGCACACTACTCATACATGTACATACACACCAACACACACCTAGATTTAAGTAAATATATGTATATATTTTATTCATGCACGGTTATGTTCCGTGCACTCGCGCGCACACTCGACGCTCGCGGCTCACGCTTAACGCGGGCCGCGCCCCACTCCGAACGGCCGCCCCACCACGAGGGCCGAGCGGCCGCCCTACTCCGACCGTCCGCCCCACCGCGAGGGCCCAGCGACTCGCGCGCCGCGCGACCCGAGGAGGTCGCGGACGCGAGATCCGAGAGTCAGTTCTCAACTCATCTCCGAACTGGAGAGTTCCAATCTCACCTCCGAACTGGAGAGTTCGTATCTCATCTCCGAACCGAGGAGTTCTAATCCAGCATCCGAACGATGCACTTCCGATCCGAGCAATAGGCTCATTCGCAACGAGCAATTAGCTCTAATGCATTCGTCTCTATCCATACTCCCATAGCGGAGTCCATTCGATACTTTATACTATTTCTAATTCTCATTGTAATCGCTAGTCAGTAACTTAGAACTTAGTCAAGTGTATTTAGTATAGTGAAATCATAGAATATAGTTTATTTTTACCAGATTCAAAGTATCTTTATTCGAGTCCAAATACAATTCCTTAATTCTACTCCACGGGTACGCTCGCGATTATTCTATTTCTATATCTCATCTGCGATAGTCTTGAGGCTCGACGACTAGAGCGAACCAGCGCTTAGTTGCTCCATCCTCACTTCTACCGTATACAGAATATCTTGCGCCCAGGTTGATCCCGGTAAGCTAGAGCGAACCAACGCTTAGCCGCGCCGTACTCGACCGAAGTTCAAGTATTCTCGACGAGCCTTGCACCTCCGACAAAGCGTACACGACGCGCGGGGAGGAGAGAGTTTATTCGTCGTCTCGCTCGGGAATACGTGGGTGATGCACCAGAATATTCAATTTCCTGCGTTCGAGTCCTGGTACCTGTGAAGGAGGTTTCCTTCGCCGCACGACCCGTACCTCCGTTCCAGCCGTACGCCGCCGCCATCCCGGTTGCGGATCCAAGGCGCTCCAGGTACCTAGAAAGAGAAATCAGACAGCGGAATCAAGCCTTCGCAAGGTAAGTTTAGTGTTAATTACCGTTTTATCGAGTCCGAAACGCCAACGAACCCGGTCCGGACGCAATTCGCGTTATTTTCGGGAACGGTTACGACTTTGTGCCACCGTTGCGAGCGCAACCGCACCTCGGGACGTGACACGAAAGTTATTTTTGGTGACAGCGGTGGGATAGCCACGCGTTTCCTCCGGAAATTCCGCCGAAAGGAACCGCGAAACTAGATATGGCAACCCGGACTCCGACAAAAACGCGCCAGCAGACACAGCGAGCCGCCGCGATGGCCGATTCCGAACGCGAAAAACGCACTAGCAGAACGCTCGACTTCCAAGACGCTATCTCCGAGCCTCTTCCTAGTACCGCGCAACAAAATACTTCCGCGAAAAATACGAAAACGACCGATCCTAGTAATGCCGCGTTGCTCCAGCAAATAGAAATTCTACGTCGTGAAATAGAATCTATCCGCAGAACGCCTGATTTAACGCGCGACGATACCGTTTCTCTGGATATTCCTCGGGGAAATCCGCTTTCCGCACATAATTCGAGCTCTGATTTCAATACAAATAGTTCGCAACACGACGAGCTATCGCTTAAGCAGGCCCTCGAAGCCGTGCCGACATTCGACGGTCAGAACATTCCCATTCTTCAGTTTACCCGAGCGTGTAAACGCGCTTATGAGCTTATCCCTAATGGGTGCGAGCGAACCTTCACACGCCTGCTTAAGGGAAAACTCAAGGGTCGTGCCTACGCCGCGCTAGAAGACGAGCCGTGTTACACAATACTCGAATTAACGGACGTTCTTCGCAGCACATTTTGCTCCGTAAAATCAGCTCATCATTATCGGGGTGAACTTGCCAATATATTTATGCGCGCGAACGAGCACATTCTAGATTACATCGGTCGAGTAAAGGATCTTAGAACCGCTATAATTGATTGCGAAAGGCTTGCTCGACGAGACACACCGGAATCGCTCGATGACGTAGACGCGCTCACATTACAATGTTTTAAAGACGGTCTCATTCCAGAAATTCGGATGCAAATGACGGTAAATTCATTCGGTACATTGCGAGAAACGTTCGCTCGAGCGCGAGAGCTCTATCAAATGCACGAACGTGATTGCAACCGGCTAGGTAGATCGCGTGTCGCGCGACCAGAATCGCGCGAAAAACCAGCCGAAGTTATTTGCCGAAAATGCAATAATATCGGACATTACGCGACCGAGTGTCGGCTCAGACCGCCATCGCCGTACCGACCGCAGGAATACTTGCGATCCAGGGACGTACCGCCCCCTACTCGAGGCCCCGCGTACGAACAACCGAGACAAATCGTAGCCAGGGACGCGCCCAAATTTTGTCGCTATTGCAAGACCCCGGGGCACGAAATAGGCGAGTGCCGCAAAAGACAGTACAACAACGCGGTAAATAAAAATTCGGGAAACGACAATGGCCTCCGCACCCGCCGCGAGACAGGTGGCGAGGCCGCGCACCAAGTCCGTCCTCTCGCCGCGAACAACTCCAACGCGGAAATCGACGAAACGCCGCGATAAACATAACCGGAAAAACTAGCACGCCAAACGTAATTCTAAAATCCGATCTTCTAATTTCACCAACTCGCTTCATGGTGGACACTGGGGCGGAAATAAATATTATAAAACGTTCGGCTCTAAAAGCATCCGCGCGAATCGATAAGTCCGAGATCGTAATAATAACAGGGGTAACCGATGGCAAAACCGCAACCTTAGGGACGGTGAATCTTGTCATTTTCGGTCGCGTCGTCCCTTTTAATGTGGTCGAGGATGATTTTCCCCTTAAACCAAGCGGGATCCTCGGCTCCGGGTTCTGTATGGACGCAGAAATCTCTTTTCCAAATAAAATAATCAAATGGAATGGTAAGAGAATTCCTTTCGAAGACGATATCGAAACACTCGAGGAACCGTCACCGGACTCGAAAATAAAGCCTCTCCTATCGCCGAAACGTAAACAAGCGCCGCGCACGGAATCTATTCCCCCTCCGCCGCCGCGCCCGCCGCGTAAATCATCGCCTCCGCTGAAACGCGATGCAGCAACGAAATCGAAGCTTCGAACGCAAGACAAAGCAGCTTCTCCGAAGTCAGGAGACCGTATCTCCATTCCGCCGAGATCAAATATCGGTATCAAGGTCCGCGTAGTTAATTCGAACCTCGCGGAAGGTATAATTCCCCGTATCGATCTTGCGCCGGGTATATTTTTCGGAAACGCTCTCGTCAGAGTAATTCGGGGCAAAGCGGTAACTCGAATAATTAATTCATCCGACCGCGCCGTCGAAATCGCGTTACCAGAAATCGTACTTGAGCCCGCGCAAATCATGACTCCCCTCCACGAGGAGGATAGTCCGTCGCTGTATCCGGTTTTTTCTAAATCTACTAAATCTAACGTATCCGCCGTACCGATCGGCTCATCCCAAAAAGGGAAAACTTCTATTTCTTTCTCGAGTCAGACACCATACTCGACAATCGAAACTCCTCCTTCGCGTTGCAAAATCGCGAATGTTCAACAGATCTCTTATGCTCAGGCGGTTAAAAATAATATACAACAGGCGCCGTTAAAACAAACATCGAAATCCGCCAATCCTTCGAAATCTCGCCTAGATCGAATTCTTAGTCTCCTCCGTCTCGACCACCTCAACGCAGAGGAAAGAGAGCACGTCGTCCGTCTCGTTCAAAGCACGCAGGAGCTTTTTCACATTGAGGGGGATAAATTAGGGCATACGTCAGCAACCACGCACAAGATTCCAACCGTCGACGACCGCCCCGTCAATGTGAAACAATACCGATTCCCACCAGCTCATAAGGAGGAGATTCGACGACAAGTCGACAAATTTTTACAAAATGGTGTCATCTCTCCGTCAAAATCACCATATAATTCGCCATTGTGGGTTGTCCCAAAGAAACCGGACTCCTTGGGTAACAAGCAATGGCGCGTCGTCATCGACTACCGCGCACTCAATGAGAAATCTGTCGCCGATGCCTATCCCCTCCCTTGCATTACCGAGATACTTGATCAGCTCGGGAGTGCGAAGTATTTTAGTACATTCGATCTCGCGAGCGGATTTCACCAGATCCCAATGGAGCCCGCCGATGCTCCTAAAACTGCTTTTTCGACGCCTCACGGGCATTATGAATTTAAAAGAATGCCATTCGGATTAAAAAATGCGCCAGCGACGTTCCAACGACTTATGGACAATGTCCTGTCCGGTCTCCAGGGGAACGAAATTTTCGTCTATTTGGACGACATTGTTATCTACGCTAGCTCTCTTCAAGAACATCGACTTAAATTCGATAAATTAACTCAACGGCTCAAAGAAGCTAATTTAGTATTGCAGCCGGATAAGTGCGAATTCTTGAGGAGAGAAGTAAGCTATTTGGGTCATATTATCAGTGAGCACGGTGTAAAACCTGACCCTGCGAAAATTAGCGCCGTCAAAAATTTTCCGCGCCCGCGCAACGCGAAACAGATCAAACAATTCCTCGGGCTCGCGGGATACTACAGGCGGTTCATCGCAAATTTTTCCAATATTGCTAAGCCACTTACAAATTTGTTAAAAAAGGACGCGCCCTTTGTATGGCGTAACGAGCAAGAGAATTCATTCGTCAAACTCCGAGATTGCCTATGCGAAGCGCCTATCTTGCAGTACCCCAACTTCAAACAACCATTCGTGATAACGACCGACGCGTCCGCCGAAGCTATTGGTGCTATCTTGAGTCAAGGACCAATAGGCCGCGACTTGCCAATCGCGTACACGTCGCGACTGTTAAACGCTGCGGAGAAAAACTACTCCACGATCGAGAAGGAGTGTCTGGCGATTGTCTACGCCGTCCATTACTTTCGTCCATACATATACGGTAATCAATTCAAACTCGTTACCGACCATCGACCGTTAGTGTGGATGAATTCGGTCAAGGACCCGTCAAGTAGACTCGTACGGTGGAGGCTTAAGTTAGCGGAATTTGACTACGAGATGGTCTATAAAAGTGGAAAAACGAACCTTAATGCGGACGCATTGTCGCGGAATCCCGCTCAAATTTTTCCGCTCTCGTATTCAGAAAACTCGGAGGACGACATCTTCGATGTGCCTCCGGAAACCCGTAAAAAGTATACCACACTAGCGCCTCCTCCTACTCCGGTAACATCAGAACCTGAATTACCGACTCCAGGCACGTCCTTCCGTACCAACACAGCACCACCTCCGCAAGTCGCCAGCGACAGCACCGACTTCTATACTCCTGCTCCAAATGAATTTTTCCGACGCGAACCTCTATTTAATTTCAGCCGTGACGCATTATCAACGCGACGAGACAATGTAGTTGTCTTCGTCACGCAATCTGGGCACCCCTATGACACGGGCGCCAAAGATCTAGCAAACGCTGAAAAATTCCTCCTAAACAAAAATCACGTCCTTACCAAAGCCAAAGTCATACAAATCGGAAACGAATTCCAAATCCAGCTTCCAATCATCGAACATTCCACCAGATCAATCAATTTCCAGACCGTAATAGAAACATTCAGATCCTTGTGCGACGTTGTAAACGAATTACAATTACAAACATTTAGTATCGCACAAACCTATCTAGACTCCGTATCCTGGTCCCGAATCCAGAAAATCCTTCAAGACCTGTTTTACGAAACAACTGTCCAGATTACGGTCTGCCAGGGCCTCATTAAAACCCCTTCGGTCGAAGAGCGACTGAAAATAATAAGAGAAAACCACGACTCCCCTGTGGGAGGTCACAAAGGGGTTAATAAAACTTATTCTCGCATCAGACAACAATACTTTTGGCCAAACATGAAAACACAAATACAAGAATATATTGGCAAATGTAAAAGTTGTCAGACAGAGAAACTGGTCCGGGTAAAGACCAGACAGCCTCTCACTTTAACCGACACCCCTGGCAGGGCATTCGATAAGATTTCAATGGACGTAATGGGTCCTCTTCCCGAAACTTCCGACGGTTATACAAGTATCCTCACGATCCAAGATCTCCTCACTAAATACTCAGTCGCAGTTCCTCTCAAAACCACCACCGCAGTAGACATTGCCGAAGCTTTAATAAAAGAATTCATTTGTAAGTTCGGATGCCCGAAAGGCATACTCACGGACCAAGGTTCGAACTTTATAACTAGCTTGATTAAAGCCATAGCAATCAAATTCCGTATTAAGCAATACAAGTCCACTGCGTTCCATCCACAGACAAACGGGTCCGTTGAACGATCTCACCACGTCCTGGCCGAATATCTGAAGCATTACATAGAGTCGAGTAACGATTGGGTGAATTGGTTACCGTATGCAATGTTTTCATACAACACCAGTGTGCACGAGGGTACATTATACACCCCACACGAACTAGTGTTCGGCAGGATAGCTAGGACGCCGTCAGCCACTCCTTTTCAGGACAGCTCTGATAACGAAACTTATAGCGACTATCTTATACAACTTCAGGAGAAAATCTCGAAATCTCAGGATTTGGCTAAAGCCAATCTAGACAATGCGAAACGCCGTTCTAAATATTATTATGACCGAAATCTCAATGTCCAAAACTTCGAGGTAGGCCAATGGGTCTATCTTTTAAAAGAGCCGAACAAACATAAGTTCCAGGCACAGTATTCTGGACCGTACCGTATCCTCGAAATTTTGGGCAATTGTAATGTTAAGCTGAATGTAAAAGGGCGCCATAAAATTGTTCATACGAACAAAATCAAAATTTGTAAACGAATGCATAGTATGCAGAGTGTGGATGCTAGTGAAAGAAAAGTGCGAAAAACTGAAAATGAAGTCAGTGAGAGCAGTGACATTCAAACGAACGCTGAAAGTGAAAGCGACGAAAGTGCCTGCAATCCGAAGGAAGCCCGCAGCCACGGTCCAAACTCCAAACGTTATCGCCAGGATCAACCAGGCGAAAAACCTCAGATTCCGCAGCATCCAGCCGACAGGACCAAGAGAAGGATCCAGCATCCCGAAATCTACCCAACAGACAAGAGATCTCGGCATGGCCGAGATTCTTTTTCCAAGGGGGGTGGTGTAACGTCAGGCGTACCGCCTGCCACCCTCCGACGCCCACCTCATCATCCCCAGCATCCGCATCCGGAGCCCCTGCACACGGGCCACCCGCCGACTCGCCGTCCCTACAGAAGGAGACAAAGATACGAGAGGGAAGAGGGATGCAGCATGCCGCGCCCACGCGCGATCTCCACACACGAGGGGGAGGACTTCACCCCGTATTACGAGGGCGAGGAGCTCTCCGACACATACTGGGTCGAATCCCCAGCGATCACGAAGCCCTATACGTACTTCTCGTACATGTGGGATTAGAATAAGCACACTACTCATACATGTACATACACACCAACACACACCTAGATTTAAGTAAATATATGTATATATTTTATTCATGCACGGTTATGTTCCGTGCACTCGCGCGCACACTCGACGCTCGCGGCTCACGCTTAACGCGGGCCGCGCCCCACTCCGAACGGCCGCCCCACCACGAGGGCCGAGCGGCCGCCCTACTCCGACCGTCCGCCCCACCGCGAGGGCCCAGCGACTCGCGCGCCGCGCGACCCGAGGAGGTCGCGGACGCGAGATCCGAGAGTCAGTTCTCAACTCATCTCCGAACTGGAGAGTTCCAATCTCACCTCCGAACTGGAGAGTTCGTATCTCATCTCCGAACCGAGGAGTTCTAATCCAGCATCCGAACGATGCACTTCCGATCCGAGCAATAGGCTCATTCGCAACGAGCAATTAGCTCTAATGCATTCGTCTCTATCCATACTCCCATAGCGGAGTCCATTCGATACTTTATACTATTTCTAATTCTCATTGTAATCGCTAGTCAGTAACTTAGAACTTAGTCAAGTGTATTTAGTATAGTGAAATCATAGAATATAGTTTATTTTTACCAGATTCAAAGTATCTTTATTCGAGTCCAAATACAATTCCTTAATTCTACTCCACGGGTACGCTCGCGATTATTCTATTTCTATATCTCATCTGCGATAGTCTTGAGGCTCGACGACTAGAGCGAACCAGCGCTTAGTTGCTCCATCCTCACTTCTACCGTATACAGAATATCTTGCGCCCAGGTTGATCCCGGTAAGCTAGAGCGAACCAACGCTTAGCCGCGCCGTACTCGACCGAAGTTCAAGTATTCTCGACGAGCCTTGCACCTCCGACAAAGCGTACACGACGCGCGGGGAGGAGAGAGTTTATTCGTCGTCTCGCTCGGGAATACGTGGGTGATGCACCAGAATATTCAATTTCCTGCGTTCGAGTCCTGGTACCTGTGAAGGAGGTTTCCTTCGCCGCACGACCCGTACCTCCGTTCCAGCCGTACGCCGCCGCCATCCCGGTTGCGGATCCAAGGCGCTCCAGGTACCTAGAAAGAGAAATCAGACAGCGGAATCAAGCCTTCGCAAGGTAAGTTTAGTGTTAATTACCGTTTTATCGAGTCCGAAACGCCAACGAACCCGGTCCGGACGCAATTCGCGTTATTTTCGGGAACGGTTACGACTTTGTGCCACCGTTGCGAGCGCAACCGCACCTCGGGACGTGACAATATAATATTAATTGCGAAGTGTCATGTATACCTTGTAATCACTGCAGAAGAATGTAATTGCGACACTTCCTTGCTAGGAAAAAGCGTTTGCAGATGTCTGCGTATCGTAGCATTAGATTTCTAATGCATCTCAAAACGCGATATCGCACCTCATTTCTATGATTCATGATAAGATATAATATTTATTGCGAAGTGTCACGTATACATCGCATACACTTCAAATGAAAGTAAATGCGAAACTTCCTTGCTTGGAAATAGAGTTTGCAGATGTCTACGTAACGAAGCAATAGAGTTCTAGTGATTCTTAAATCGTCACATCGCATCTCATTTCTATGTTTCATGATAAGATATAATATTAATTGCGAAGTGTCATGTATACCTTGTAATCACTGCAGAAGAATATAATTGCGACACTTCCTTCCTAGGAAAAAGCGTTTGCAGATGTCTGCGTATCGTAGCATTAGATTTCTAATGCATCTCAAAACGCGATATCGCATCTCATTTCTATGATTCATGATAAGATATAATATTTATTGCGAAGTGTCACGTATACATCGCATACACTTCAAATGAATGTAAATGCGAAACTTCCTTGCTAGGAAATAGCGTTTGCAGAAGTCTACGTATCGTAGCAATAGAGACCTAATGCTTCTTAAAACGCGATATCGCCCCCCATTTCTGTGATTCATGATAAGAGATAACATTCAATGCGAAGTGTCATGTATACCTCGTATTCACTTAAAAAGAATGTAAATGCGACTCTTCCTTGCTAGGAAATAGCGTTTCCAGATGTCTACGTATCGAAACAATAGAGTTCTAATGCTTCTTATAACGAGATGTCGCATCTCATTTCGATGTTTCATGATAAGATATAATATTCATTGCGAAGTGTCATGTATGCCTCGTATTAACTTCAAAAGAATGTAAATGCGACACTTCCATGCTAGGAAATAGCGTTTGCAGCTGTTTGCGTATAGAAGCAATAGTGTTCTAATGCTTCTTAAATCGAGATATCCCATCTCATTTCTATGTTTTATGATAAGACATAATATTCATTGCGGAGTGTCATGTATACTTCGTATTCACTTCAAAAGAATGTAAATGCGACACTTCCTTGCTTAGAAATAGAGTTTGCAGATGTCTACGTAACGAAGCAATAGAGTTCTAGTGATTCTTAAATCGTCACATCGCATCTCATTTCTATGTTTCATGATAAGATATAATATTAATTGCGAAGTGTCATGTATACCTTGTAATCACTGCAGAAGAATGTAATTGCGATACTTCCTTGCTAGGAAAAAGCGTTTGCAGATGTCTGCGTATCGTAGCATTAGATTTCTAATGCATCTCAAAACGCGATATCGCATCTCATTTCTATGATTCACGATAAGATATAATATTTATTGCGAAGTGTCACGTATACATCGCATACACTTCAAAAAAATGCAAATGCTACACTTCCTTGCTAGGAAATAGCGTTTGCAGATGTCTACGTATCGTAGCAATAGAGTTCTAATGCTTCTAATATCGCGATATCGCATCTCAACTCTATGTTTCATGATAAGATATAATATTCATTGTGGAGTGTTATGTATACCTCGTATTCACTTCAAAAGAATGTAAGTGCGACGCTTCCTTGCTAGGAAATAGCGTCTGGAGATATCTACGTATCGTAGCAATAGATGTCTAATGCTCCTTAAAACGCGACATCGCATATTATTTCTATGTTTTATGATAAGATATAATATTCATTGTGGAGTGTTATGTATTCCTCGTCTACACTTCAAATGAATGTAAATGCGACACTTCCTTGCTAGGATATAGCGTTTGCAAATGTGTACTTATCGAGGCAATAGAGTTCTAATGCTTCTTAACACATTGAGGACGGGGCGCTGCGCGTTCAACACGCCCTCACGGATCGCAGATTTTCGAACGCTCCAAAAACATGCTTGGCATGTGACAGGAAGTGGATACGCATTTTACTTAATTTGCATTTAGTATTTATGAATAATTGTATACATATAGTTCATATATCTGTATATCTGTTTTCATTACATCTATGCGTCATTTCGCTGCTTTTATAGGAGGCTAATTCATAAAATAAATTTTTGTTATCAAGTATCAGTAACAGGTTGATTGAAAATATAGATAGTACTCAAAAAACTGTTACCTTCCAATTTTAAAACACGAAGTTTGAAATTCTAAAATGCAGATCAATGAAACACTTTATAAGATGCGATACGTACGACGATCTGCACAGATCAGCCGGCAATGGCTATTGTCACGTCACGGGTCGTGAAATCTTATCGTTTACCGGGAGCGACACGCAGCCTCGAACGGTTCGGCTCGCGGAATTAAGAAGAAGACCGGGTTCTTTCTGGCTCGCGAAACACGTATCAAAAGGCACGAACGCGGATAAGAAAATATGACCTTACCTTTGATGTCTTAACAGCGGCTAATATTTAGTACCCTTGTTGCAGGTATCGTCGTCGGCACGGGTCGCCCTCAGGTATAATCCCTGCGTACGCACGGTGAGGCGTGATTGTCAGCTGGACGAGTACCCAAGTAGGCTGACCTCGGGGATGGATCGGCTCGGTCAAGCGGATCGGCGATGGATGCGGCTGTGCGGGACGGCTGTCCGATCGGCGTGCGGCGGAAGATGAGACGTTGCAGTGGTATATGCACACGGCTGTACCAACGTATCCGCGCACAAATGAACGCAAGAAGTTCTTCCTTCCCGCGCGACGAGTTCGTTTAGTTGTACCGGAATGACGCATTCGAGTCGGTTTCCAAAAGTCCAGATACGGGTCCACTAAGCGTCGGTCCGCTCTAGTTTACCGGTCCAGAAATATGGAAAATCGACGAGTGTCCTTGCTCTAGCCTCGCTGTGGGTCGATGCAGCTAAGCGGCGGTCGGCTATAACTGATCGATTACCAAGTTTGACTAAAGTTCGGAGCTTGTGAATGTTCTTGAAGACGCGTGAACTCGTGGAAGACTTCGCAATGAATGAATTTATAATAATAATGAGGCAAGGAATATTTAGAATGATGAGAATTGTAGTACTGGTAAACATAAAGTATATTCTAAATAAAACTAAGCTTACACTGATACTTCCCTATGCTAAAGTTGACTAAGTACTAGGATACGATAATTAGAGTTTAGAATAAGGACTTGAATTGAATTAGAGTTTAAGTTGAAATAGTAAGATTGGATTATGATAAAGGAGTGCTCGCTTGGAGCGAATGGCTCGAACTAGAGATTGGATTTGAGGGAGGTCCGCTCGCTTGGAGCGGATGACTCGTACTGACTATCAGCTCGCGGGCCCGCGACCTCCTCGGATCGCGGGGCGCGTGAGTCGCAGGTCCCCAGAGTGGGGCGGACGCTCGGCCCACGGAGTGGGGTGGACGGTCGTGGTAGTGCGCGCGCGTCGGGCGCTGCGCTTACTTCTTATTACGATTAATTATGATGTTAAAAATTAGAATAACACATGAAACGCCTTATGCTAGGTTGTGTGTGCTGTGTCGTGTGCGTACATAGAATGCCGTGTGCTTAAGTTCTAGGATTCGCTTAATTATAATTATAATGGTATGCAAAGTATGGGTACGGGTGCGTAACGGCGGGCGACTCTTCCTGATACGTGGAATGGTCCTCGTGCGGAGGCTGTGCCTCGGTCGTGCTCCAGCTGTCTGGAAGGCACGCGTCGTAGCGCGGTCGTGTGGCCCAACTCCTGGTTGCGGGGGTGGCTGCCTTAGCTCGGCGATCGTATACTCGGTAAGCTCGTCTTTGTGGTGGCGACAGGCGATGCGTGTGGCTCTGCCGGGGGGTGAAGGAGGTACCGCGATGTTCGGCGGACGTTACACAATAATGACTGCTTTTTCTTAAATTTAAGGAATGATTCAGTTGTTTCGCCTTGATTTCGGAATGCGAGAGACTTCGATACCATCGTAACGTAACAGAAACATTTGCAGCTCCTTGCTCAGTTGCCGACTGAATAAAAAAAAACGTGAAAACGAGATATATCGTGACCCGTTCGCAACGATTAGTTTTCTAAAAACGAGATATCTCGTCACCCGTCCGCAATGTGTTAAAACGTGAAATCGCATCTCATTTCTATGTTTCATGTTAAGATATAATATTCATTGCGTAGTGTCATGTATATCCCGCATACACTTCAAAAGAACGTAAATGAGACACTTCCTTGCTAGGAAGTAGCGTTTGCAGATGTCTACGTATCGAAGCAATAGAGTTCTAATGCTTCTTAAATCGCGATATCGCATTTCATTTCTATGTTTCGTGATAAGATATAATATTCATTGCGAAATGTCATGTATACCTCGTATTCACTTCAAAAGGACGTAAATGCGACACTTCCTTGCTAGGAGTTAGCGTTTCCAGATGTCTACGTATCGAAGCAATAGAGTTCCAATGCGTCTTAAAACGCGATATCGCGTCTCATTTCTGTTTCATGATAAGTATTAATATTCAGTGCGAACTGTCATGCATACCTCGCATGCACTTCAAATGAATGTAAATGGGACACTTCTTTGCTAGGAAGTAGCGTTTGCAGATGCCTACGTATCGAAGCAATAGAGGTCTAATGCTTCTTAAATCGCCATATAGCATCTCATTTCTGTGTTTCATGATAAGTTATAATATTCATTGCGATGGGTCATGTTTACCTCGTATTCAATCCAAAAGAATGTATTTGCGACACTTCCATGCTACGATATAGCGTTCGCAGGTATCTACGTATCGTAGCACTAGAGTTCTAATGCTTCTTAAACCGCGATATCGCATCTAATTTCCATGTTTCATGATAAGATATAATATTAATTGCGAAGTGTCATGTATACCTCGCATTCGCTTCAAATGAATGTAAATGCGACACTTCCTTGCTAGGAAATAGCGTTTGCAGATGTCTACGTATCGTAGCAATAGTGTTCTTATGCTTCTTATATCGCAAGATCGAATCTCAGATCTATCTTTCACGATAAGATATAATATTCATTGTGGAGTGTTATGTATACCTCGTATTCACCTCAAACGAATGTAAATGCGACACTTCCTTGCTAGGAAATAGCGTTTGCAGATTTCTGCATATCGTAGCATTAGATTTCTATTGCATCTCAAAACGCGATATCGCATCTCATTTCTATGTTTCATGAAAAGATATAATATTTATTGCAAAGCGTCACGTATACATCGCATACACTTCAAATGAATGTAAATGCGACAGTTCCTTGCTAGGAAATAGCGTTTGCAGACGTCTACGTATCGAAGCAATAGAGTTCTAATGCTTCTTGAAACGGAATATCGCATCTCATTTCTATGCTTCACGATAAGAAATAATATTCATTGCGAAGTTTCATGTATTCCTCGTATTCACTTCAAATGAATGTAAATGCGACACTTGCTTGCTAGGAAATAGCGTTTGCAGATGTCTACGTATCGTAGCAAGCGTGTCATAATGATTCTTAAAACGAGATATCGCATCTCATTTCTATGTTTCATGATAACATATAATATTCATTGCGAAGTGTTATGTATACCTCGCATACACTTCAAATGAATGTAAATGCGACACTTCCTTGCTGGGAAATAACGTTTGCAGATGTCTACGTATCGTAGCAATAGAGATCTAATGCTTCTTATATCGCGAGATCGCATCTCATATCTATGTTTCACGATAAGATTTAATATTCATTGCGAAGTGTTATGTATACCTCGCATACACTTCAAATGAATGTAAATGCGACAGTTCCTTGCTAGGAAGTAGCGATTGCAGATGTCTACGTATCGAAGCAATAGAGTTCTAATGCTTCTTGAAACGGGATATCGCATCTCATTTCCATGTTTCATGATAACATATAATATTCATTGCGAAGTGTCTTGTATACCTCGTATTCACTTCAAAAGATTGTAAATGCGACACTTCCTTCTTTGGAAATAGCGTTTGCAGATGTCTACGTATCGAAGCAATATAATTCTAATGCTTCTTGAAACGTGATATCGCATCTCATTAATATGTTTTATGATAAGATATAATACTCATTGCGGAGTGTTATGTATACCTCGTATTGACTACGAAAGAATGTAATTGCGACACTTCCTTGCTAGGAAATAGCGTTTGCAGATGTCTACGTTTCGTAGGAATAGAGTTCTAATGCTTCTTAAAACGCGATATCGCGTCTCACGTCTATGTTTCATGGTAAGATATAATATTTATTGCGAAGTGTCACTTATACCTCGCATAAACTTCAAATGAATGTAAATGCGACACTTCATTGCTAGGACATAGCGTTTCCAGGTGTCTACGTATCGAAGCAATTGAGTTCTAATGCTTCTTAAAACGGGATGTCGCATCTTATTTCTATGTTTCATGAAAAGATATAACATTCACTGTGGATTGTTATGTATACCCCGTATTCACTTCAAAAGAATGTAAATGCGACACTTCCTTGCCAGGAAATAGCGTTTGTAGATGTCTATTATCGTAGCAATGGAGTTCTAAAGCTTCTTAAAGCGCGATATCACATCACATTTCTATGTTTCATGATAAGATATAATATTCAATGCGAAGTTTCACGTATTCCTCGTATTCACTTCAAATGAATGTGAATGCGGCACCTCCTTCCTAGGAAATAGCGTTGGCAGATATCTACGTATCGTAGCAAGCATGTTATAATGCTTCTTAAAACGAGATATCGCATCTCATTTCTGTGTTTCATGACAACATATAATATTCATTGTGAAGTGTTATGTATTCCTCTTCTACACTTCAAAAGAATGTAAATGCGGCACTTCCTTGCTAGGAAATAGCGTTTGCAGATGTCTACGTGTCGTAGCAATGGGGTACTAATGCTTCTCAAAACGCGATATCGCATCACATTCCTATCTTTCATGATAAGATATATTATTCATTGCGAAGTGTCATGTATACCTGGCACACACTTCAAATGAATGTAAATGCGACACTTCTCTCTAGAAAATTACGTTACCAGATGTCTACGTATCGAAGCAATAGAGTTCCAATGCTTCTTAAATCGCGATATCGCATCTCATTTCTGTGTTTCATGATAAGATATAATATTCATTGCGAAGTGACATGCATACCTCGTATTCACTTCAAGAGAATGTAAATGCTACACTTCCTTGCTAGGAAATAGCGTTTGCAGATGTCTACCTATCGAAGCAATAGAG
Source organism: Xylocopa sonorina (assembly GCF_050948175.1). Classification (NCBI taxonomy): domain Eukaryota; kingdom Metazoa; phylum Arthropoda; class Insecta; order Hymenoptera; family Apidae; genus Xylocopa; species Xylocopa sonorina. The sequence goes on along the minus strand of NW_027490696.1, from coordinate 24,835 downwards.
ATCTAATGCTTCTTAAATCCCGATATCGCATCTCATTTCTATGTTTCATGAATAGATATAATATTCATTGTGCAGTGTTATGTATGCCTCGTATTCACTTCAAAAGAATGATAATGCGCCACTTCCTTGCTAGGAAATAGCGTTTGCAGATGTCTATGTATCGTAACAATAGGGTTCTAATTCTTCTTAAAACGCGATATGGCATCTCATTTCTATGTTTCATGATAAGATACAATATTCATTGCGAAGTGTCATGTATACCTCGTATTCACTTCAAAACGATGTAAATGCGACACTTCCTTGCTAGGAAATAGCGTTTCCAGATGTCTACGTATCGAAGCATTAGATTTCTAGTGCTTCTAAAATCGCGATATCGCATCTCATTTCTATGTTTCATGATAAGATATAATATTCATTGTGCAGTGTTATGTATATCTCGTAATCGCTTCAAAAGAATGTAAATGCGACACTTCCTTGCTAGGAAATAGCGTTTGCTGATGTCTACGTATCATAGCATTAGAGTTCTAATGCCTCTTAAATCGCGATATCGCATCTCATTTCTATGTTTCATGATAAGATATAATATTCATTGTGCAGTGATATGTATATCCCGTCTACACTTCAAAAGAATGTAAATGCGACACTCTCTTTCTAGAAAATAGCATCTGCAGATTTCTACGTATCGTAGAAATGGAGATCTAATTCTTCTTAAAACGCGAGATAGCATCTCATTTCTATGTTTCATGATAAGATATAATATTCGATGTGGAGTGTTATGTATACCTCGTATTCATTACAAAAGAATATGAATGCGACGCTTTCTTGCTAGGAAAAAGCGTTTGCAGATATCTTCGTATCGTAGCAATAGAGTTCTAAGGCTTCTTAAAACGCGATATCGCATCTCATTTCTATGTTTCATGGTAAGATATAATGTTGATTGCGAAGTGTCATGTATACCTCGTATTCACTTCAATAGAATGTAGTGCGACACTTCCTTGCTATTAAACAGTGTTTGTAGTTATCTAAGTATCGAAGCAACAGAGTTCTAATGCACCTTAAATCGCGATATCGCATCTCATTTCTATGTATCATGATAAGATATAATATTCATTGTGCAGTGCTTTGTATACCTCGTATTCGCTTCAAAAGAATGTAAATGCGACACTTCCTTGCTAGGAAATAGCGTTTGCAGATGTCTACGTATCGTAGCATTGGAGCCCTAATGCTTCTTAAATCGCGATATCGCATCTCATTTCTATGTTTCATGATAAGATATAATATTCATTGCGAAGTGTTTTGTATACCTCGCATACATTTCAAATGAATGTAAATGCGACACTTCCTTGCTAGGAAATAGCGTTTGCAGATGTCTACGTATCGTAGCAGTAGTGTTCTAATGCTTCTTAAATCGCGATATCGCATTTCATTTCTATGTTTCATGATAAGGTATAATATTCATTGTGTTGTGTTATGTATACCTCGCATTCACTTCAAAAGAATGTAAATGCGACACTTCCTTGCTGGGCAGTAGCGTTTGCAAACGTCTACGTACCGAAGCAATAGAGTTCCAATGCTTCTTAAATCGCGATATCGCATCTCATTTCTATGTTTCGTGATAAGATACAATTTTCATTGTGCAGTGTTATGTATACCTCGTATTCGCTACAAAAGAATGTAAATGCGGCATATCCTTGCTAGGAAATAGCGTTTGCAGATGTCTACGTATCGAAGCAATAGAGTGTTTAATGCTTCTTAAATACCGATATCGCATCTCATTTCTATGTTTCATGATAAGATATAATATTCATTGCGAAGTGTCATGTATACCTCGTATTCACTTCAAGTGAATGTAAATGCGACAGTTCCTTGCTAGAAAATAGCGTTTGCAGATGTCTACTTATCGTAGCAACAGAGTTCAAATGCGTCTTAAATTGCCATTTCGCATTTCATTTCAGTTTTTCGTGATAAGGTATAATATTAATTGTGGAATGTTATGTATTTCTCGTATTCAAAAGAATGTAAATGCGACAGTTACTTGCTATCAGATAGCGTTTGCAGATATATACGTATCGAAGTAATAGTGCTCTAATGCTTCTTAAAAAGCGATATTGCATCTCACTTCTACGTTTCATTATAAGATATAATATTCATTATGCAGTGTTATGTATATCTCGTCTACCCTTCAAATGAATGTAAATGCGACACTTCCTTGTTACGAAATGGCGTCTGCAGATGTCTACGTATCGTAGCAATAGTGTTCTAAGGTTCTTAAAACGCGATATCGCATTTCATTTCTATGTTTCATTATAAGATATAATATTCATTGCGTAGTGTCATGTATGCCTCGGATACACTTCAAATGAATGTAAATACGACACTTCCTTTCTAGGAAATTACGTTTCCAGATGTCTACGTAACGTAGCAATAGAGTTCTAATGCTTCTTAAATCGCGATATCGCGTCTCACGTCTATGTTTCATGATAAGATATAATATTTATTGCGAAGTGTCACTTATACCTCGCATAAACTTCAAATGAATGTAAATGCGACACTTCTTTGCTAATAATTAGCGTTTGCAGATGTCTACGTATCGTCCCAATAGATTTCTAGTGCCCTTTTAAATCGCGATATCGCATCTCATTTCTATGTTTCATTACAAGATATAATATTCATTGTGGAGTGTTATGTATACCTCGTATTCGCTTCAGAAGAATGTAAATGCGACACTTCCATGCTAGGAAATAGCGTTTGCAGATGTCTACGTATGGTCGCAATAGATTTCAAATGCTTCTTAAAACGCCATAGCGCATCTCATTTCTATGTTTCATGATAAGATATAATATTCATTGCGAAGTGTCTTGTATACCTCGCATACACTTCAAATGAATTGAAATGCGACACTTCATTGCTAGGAAATAGCGTTGGCAGATGTCTACGTATCGAAGCAATAGTGTTCTAATGCTCCTTGAATCGCCAAATCGCATCTCATTTCTGTGTTTCACGATAAGTTATAATATCCATTGCGAAGTGTCATGTTTACCTCGTATTCAAACCAAAAGAATGTATTTACGACACTTGCATGCTACGAAATAGCGTTTGCAGATGCCTACGTATCGTAGCAATAGAGTTCTAATGCTTCTTAAATCGCGATATAGCATCTAATTTCTATGTTTCGTGATAAGGTATAATATTCATCGTGGAGTGTTATGTATATCTCGCATACACTTCAAATGAATGTAAGTGCGACACTTCCTTGCTAGGAAGTAGCGTTTGCAGATGCCTACGTATCGAAGCAATAGAGTTCTAACGCTTCTTAAATCGCCATATCGCATCTCATTTCTGTGTTTCATGATAAGTTATAATATTCATTGCGAAGTGTCATGTTTACCTTGTATTCATTCCAAAAGAATGTATTTGCGACACTTCCATGCCACGAAATAGCGTTTGCAGGTGTCTACGTATCGTAGCAATAGAGTTCTTATGCTTCTTAAATCGCGATATCGCATCTAATTTCTATGTTTCGTGACAAGGTATAATATTCATCGTGTAGTGTTATGTATATCTCGCATACACTTCAAATGAATGTAAATGCGACACTTCCTTGCTAGGAAATAGCGTTTGCAGATTTCTGCATATCGTAGCATTAGATTTCTATTGCATCTCAAAACGCGATATCGCATCTCATTTCTATGTTTCATGAAAAGATATAATATTTATTGCGAAGCGTCACGTATACATCGCATACACTTCAAATGAATGTAAATGCGACAGTTCCTTGCTAGGAAATAGCGTTTGCAGACGTCTACGTATCGAAGCAATAGAGTTCTAATGCTTCTTGAAACGGAATATCGCATCTCATTTCTATGCTTCACGATAAGAAATAATATTCAATGCGAAGCTTCATGTATTCCTCGTATTCACTTCAAATGAATGTAAATGCGACACTTGCTTGCTAGGAAATAGAGTTTGCAGATGTCTACGTATCGTAGCAAGCGTGTTATAATGCTTCTTAAAACGAGATATCGCATCTCATTCCTATGTTTCGTGACAACATATAATATTCATTGCGAAGTGATATGTATACCTCGCATACACTTCAAAAGAATGTTAATGCGACACTTCCTTGCTAGGAAATAGCGTTTGCAGATTTCTGCGTATCGTAGCATTATATTTCTATTGCATCTCAAAACGCGATATCGCATCTCATTTCTATGTTTCATGATAATATATAATATTTATAGCGAAGTGTCACGTATACATCGCATACACTTCAAATGAATGTAAATGCGACACTTCCTTGCTAGCAAATAACGTTTGCAGATGTCTTCGTATCGTAGCAATAGAGTTCTAATGATTCTTAAAACGAAATATCGCATCTCATTTCTATGTTTCATGATAACATATAATATTCATTGCGAAGTGTCTTGTATACCTCGTATTCACTTCAAAAGATTGTAAATGCGACACTTCCTTCTTTGGAAATAGCGTTTGCAGATGTCTACGTATCGTAGGAATAGTGTTCTAATGCTTCTTAAAACGCGATATCGCGTCTCACGTCTATGTTTCATGGTAAGATATAATATTTATTGCGAAGTGTCACTTATACCTCGCATAAACTTCAAATGAATGTAAATGCGACACTTCATTGCTAGGACATAGCGTTTCCAGGTGTCTACGTATCGAAGCAATTGAGTTCTAATGCTTCTAAAAACGGGATGTCGCATCTTATTTCTTTGTTTCATGAAAAGATATAACATTCATTGTGGATTGTTATGTATACCCCGTATTCACTTCAAAAGAATGTAAATGCGACACATCCTTGCCAGGAAATAGCGTTTGTAGATGTCTATTATCGTAGCAATGGAGTTCTAAAGCTTCATAAAACGCGATATCACATCACATTTCTATGTTTCATGATAAGATATAATATTCATTGCGAAGTTTCACGTATTCCTCGTATTCACTTCAAATGAATGTAAATGCGGCACCTCCTTCCTAGGAAATAGCGTTGGCAGATATCTACGTATCGTAGCAAGCATGTTATAATGCTTCTTAAAACGAGATATCGCATCTCATTTCTATGTTTCATGACAACATATAATATTCATAGCGAAGTGTTATGTATACCTCGCATACACTTTAAATGAATGTAAATGCGACACTTCCTTGCTAGGAAATAGCGTTTGCAGATGTCTACGTATCGTAGCATTTGATTTCTAATGCATCTCAAACGTTCCTTGCTAGGAAATAGCGTTTGCAGATGTCTACGTATCGAAGAAATTGTGTTATAATGCTTCGTAAATCGCGATATCGCATCTCATTTTTATATTTCGTGATAAGATATAATATTCATTGTGTGGTGTTATGCATACCTCGTATTCACTTCAAAAGAATGTAAATGCGACACTTCCTTGCAAGGAAATAGCGATTGCAGGTGTCCACGTATCGTAGCAATAGAGATCCAATGCTTCTTAAATCGCGATATCGCATCTCATTTCCATGATTCATGATAAGATATAATATCCATTGTGCAGTGTTATGTATACCGCGTATTCACTACAAAAGAATCTAAATGCGACACTTCCATGCTGGGAAATAGCGTTTTCAGATGTCTGCGTATCGAAGCAATAGAGTTCATATGCTTCTTAAAACGAGATATCGCATCTCATTTCTATGTTTCATGACAAGGTATAATATTCATTGCGACGTGTCATGCATACCTCGTATTCACTTCAAAAGAATGTAAATCCGACACTTCCTTGCTAGGAAATAGCGTTTGCAGGTATTTACGTATCGTAGAAATAGAGTTCTAATGCTGCTCAAAACGCGATATCGCATCTCATTTCTATGTCTCATGATACGATATAATATTCATTGTGGGGTGTTATGTATAGCTCGTATTCACGTCATAAGAATGTAAATGCGACACTTTCTTGCTAGGAAACTGCGTTTGCAGATGTCTCCGTATCGAAGCAAAGGGGGTTCTAATGCTTCTTAAATCGCGATATAGCATCTCATTTCTAAGTTTCGTGATAAGATATAATATTCATTATGGAGCGTTATGTATACCTCGTATTCGCTTCAAAAGAGTGTAATTGCGATTTTTCCTTGCTAGGAAATAGCGTCTGCATATATCTACGTAACGTAGCAATAGAGTTCTAATGCTTCTTAAAACGTGATATCGCATCTCATTTCGATGTTTCAGGATAAGATATGATATTCATTGTGGAGTGTTACGTTTATCTCGTATGCACCTGAAAAGAATGTAAATGCGACACTTCCTTCCTAGGAAATAGTGTTTACAGATGTATACGTATCGTAGAAATAATGTTCTAATGCATTTCAAAACGCGATATCACATCACATTTCTATGTTTCATGATAAGATATAATATTCATTGCGAAGTTTCACGTATTCCTCGTATTCACTTCAAATGAATGTAAATGAGGCACCTCCTTCCTAGGAAATAGCGTTTGCAGATGTCTACGTATCGTAGCAAGCATGTTATAATGCTTCTTAAAACGAGATATTGCATCTCATTTCTATGTTTCATGACAACATATGATATTCATTGTGAAGTGTTATGTATACCTCGCATACACTTTAAATGAATGTAAATGCGACACTTCCTTGCTAGGAAATAGCGTTTGCAGATGTCTACGTACCGTAGCAATAAAGTTCTAATGCACCTTATATCGCGATATCGCATCTCATTTCTATGTTTCATGATAAGATATAATATTCATTGCGATGTGTCATGTAAATCAGGGATACACTTCAGAAGAAAGTAAATGCGACACTTCCTTGCTAGGAAGTAGCGTTTGCAGACGTCTGCGTATCGAAGCAATAGAGTTCTTATTCATCTTAAAACACGAAATCGGATCTCATTCCTATGTTTCATGATAAGATATAATATTCATTATGGAGTGTTATGTATACCTCGTATTCACCTCAAAAGAATGTAAATGCGACACTTCCTTGCTAGGAAATAGCGTTTGCAGATGGCTAGGTATCGAAGCAATCGAGATCTGCTGCTTCTTAAATCGCCATATCGCATCTCATTTCTTTGCTTCATGATAAGATATAACATTCATTGTGCAGTGTTATGCATACCTCGTATCACATCAAAAGTATGTAAATGCGACACTTCCATGCTAGGAAATAGCGTTTGCAGATATCTACGTATCGTAGCATTAGAGTTCTAATGCTTCTGAAAACGGGATATTGCATCTCATTTCTATGTTTCACGGTAAGATGTTATATTCATTGCGAAATGTCTTGTATACCTCGCATACACTTCATATGAATGTAAATGCGACACTTCCTTGATAGGAAATAGCGTTGGCAGATGTCTACGTATCGAAGCAATAGAGTTCTAATGCTTCTTAAATCGCCATAACGCATCTCATTTCTATGTTTGATGATAACATATAATATTCATTGTGAAGTGTTATTTATACCTCGTATTCACTTCAAATGAATGTAAATGCGACACTTCCTTGCTAGGAAATAGCGTTTGCAGAAGTCTACGTATCGTAGCAGTAGGGTTCTAATGCTTCTTAAATATCGATATCCCATCCCATTTCTATGTCTCATGACAAGATATAATATTCATTGCGAAGTGTCATGTGTACCTCGCATACACTTCAAATGAATGTAAATGCGACTCTCCCCTTGCTAGGAAGTAGCGTTTGCAGAAGTCTACGAATCGGAGCAACAGTGTCCTAATGCTTCTTAAAACGCGATATCGCTCCTCATTTCTATAATTCATGGTAGGATGTTATATTCATTGCGAAATGTCTTGTATACCACGCATACACTGCAAATGAATGTAAATGCAACACTTCCTTGCTAGGAAATAGCGTTGGCAGATATCTACGTATCGTAGCATTAGAGTTCTAATGCTTCCCAAAACGCGATATTGCATCTCATTTCTATCTGTCATGATAAGATATAAAATCCATTACGAAGTGTTATGTATTCCTCTTCTACACTTCAAATTAATGTAAATGCGACACTTCCCTTCTAGGAAATTACGTTTCCAGATGTCTACGTATCGAAGCAATAGAGTACTAATGCTTCTTAAATCGCGATATCGCATCTCATTCCTATGTTTCATGATGAGATATAATATTCATTGTGCAGTGTTATGTTTATATCGTCTACACTTCAAATGAATATAAATGCGACAATTCCCTGCTAGGAAATAGCGTTTGCAGATGTCTAGGTATCGTAGCAATAGAGTTCCAATGCTTCTCAAAACGCGATATCGCATCTCATTTCTATGCTTCATGATAAGATATAATATTCATTGCTAAGTGTCATGTATACCTCGTTTACACTTCAAATGAATGTAAATGCGACACTTCCTTGCTAGGAAATAGCGTTTGCAGATGTGTACGTATCGAAGAAGTAGAGTTCTAATGCATCTTAATTGGCGATATCGCATCTCATTTCTATGTTTCATGGTTAGATATAATATTCATTGCGGAGTGTCATGTACACCTCGTATTCCTTTCAAGAGAATGTAAATGCGACACTTCCTTGCTTGGAAATAGCGTTTGCAGATGTCTACGTATCGAAGCAATAGAGTCCTAATGCTTCCTAATTCGCGATATCGCATCTCATTTCTATGTTTCATGATAAGATATTATATTCATTGTGGAGTGTTATGTATACCTCGTATTCACCTCAATGGAATATAAATGCTACACTTCCTTGCTAGGAAAAAGCGTTTGCAGATGCCTATGTATCATTGCAATAGAGTTATAATGCTTTATAAAACGCGATATGGCTCCTCATTTCTATGTTTCATGATAAGATTTACTATTAATTGCGAAGTGTCATGTATACCTCGTATTCACTTCAAAAGAATGTAAATGCGACACATCCTTGTTAGGAAATAGCGTTTGCAGATGTCTACGTATCGTAGGCATATAGTTATAATGCTTCTTAAAACGCGATATCGCACCTCATTTCTATGTTTCATGATAAGATATAATATGCATTACAAAGTGTCATGTATTCCTCGTCTACAGTTCAAATGAATGTAAATGCGACACTTCCTTACTAGGAAACTACGTTTCCAGATGTCTACGTTTCGAAGCAATAGTGTTCTAATGCTTCTTAAAACGCGATATCGCATCTCATTTCCATGTTTCATGATAAGATTTACTATTAATTGCGAAGTGTCATGTATACCTCTTATTCACTTCAAAAGAATGTAAATGCGACACTTCGTTGCTAGGAGATAACGCTTCGAGATGTCTACGTATCGATGTAATAGAGTTCTATTGCTTCTTAAATCGCGATATCGCATCTCATTTCTATGTTTCGTGATAAGATATAATATACATTGTGGAGTGTTAAGTCTACTGCGCATTCACTTCAAAAGAATGTAAGCGCGACAGTTCCTTGCTATTAAATAGCGTTTGCTGATGTCTACATATCGTAGCAATAGAGTTCTAATGCCTTTTAAATCGGGATATCGCATCTCATTTTTATGATTCATGATAAGACACAATATTCATTGTGGAGTGTTATGTATACCTCGTATTCACTTCAAAAGAATGTAAATGCGACACTTCCTTTCTAGGAAATATCGTTTCCAGATGTCTGCGTATCGTAGCAATAGAATTCTAACGCTTCTTAAAGCGCGATATCGCATCTCATTTCTATGTTTCGTGATAAGATATAATATTCAATGTGCAGTGTTATGTATACCTCGTATTCCTTTCAAAAGAATGTAAATGCGACACTTCCTTGCTAGGAAATAGCGTTTGCAGATGTCTACGTATCGAAGCAGTAGAGTTCTAATGCTTCTTAAAACGAGATATCGCATCGCATTTTTATGTTTCATGATAAGGTATAATATTCATTGCGAAGTGTCATATATACCTCGTATTCACTTCAAAAGAATGTAAATGCGACACTTCCTTGCTAGGAAATAGTGTTTGCAGATGTCTACGTATCGTAGCAATAGTGTTCTAATGCTTCTTAAAGCGCGATATCTCATCTCATTTCCATGTTTCATGATAAGATATAATATTCATTACGAAGTGTTATGTACTCCTCGTACTCACTTCAACTGAATGTAAATGCGACACTTCCTTGCTATAAAGTAGCGATTGCAGATGTCTACGTATCGAAGCAATAGATTTCTAATGCTTTTTAAATCGCCATATCGCATCTCATTTCTATGTCTCATGATAAGATATAATATTCATTGCGAGGTGTCATGTATACCTCGTATTCACTTCAAAAGAATGTAAATGCGACACTTCCATTCTAGGAAACAGTGTTTGCAGATGTCTACGTATCGTAGCAATAGAGTTCTAATGCTTCTATGACGTTAGGCGCACCGCCTTCCACCCTCTGGCGCCAACCACCATCCGCAGCATCCACAACCGGGACACCGTTCTTCCGCCAGCACCGGTATCTGGATCCTCCATACACGGGCCGCACGACGATTCGACGTCCTAAGACGAGGAGACAACGCCACGGGGACGAGGAATACCTCTCCACGTACGAATCCCAATTACCTGCGATCACACAACCATACGCTTATTTCTCATACACGCGATTCTAGATTAAGCACTGTACACAAATCATGTACATACACAATCCAACACACACCTAGATTTGAGCGAATATTTGTACAGTCATAATTTCTAAGACATATAGAATATAAGCTGCGAGGCGCGCACGCGCGCACTCGACGCTCGCGGCTCACGCTGAACGCGAGCCGCACCCCACTCCGACCGGCTGCCCCACCGCGAGGGCCGAGCGGCCGCCCTATTACGACCGTACACCCCACCGCGAGGTCCGAGCGGCCGCCCCACTGCGACCGTACGCCCCACTCGAAGGGCCCAGCGACGCGTGGGCTGCGCGACCCGAGGAGGTCGCGGACGCGCCACCGAGAGTTCAATTCCATCGAGTCCCATCTCGGACACAGTTCTAATCTCAACTCCGAATCGAGCAATACGCTCCTCTGCTACGCGCTGTCAGCTCTCATGCAGCCGACTGTATCGCATCTCCTTTAGCGGAGTCCTTATTGTAACTTAGTTCTATTTCTATTTCAAATTATATCTTTAGTTGATAACTTAAACATAGTATAGTGTAGTAGGATAGTGATATTATAGAATATACTCTTCTTTTACCAAATCTAAGTCTCTTTATTCGATTACAAGTTCCTTAAATTCTATTCCACGTGTACGCTTGCGATTCTTATTCAATTCACACGATTCATCTGCGACAGTTCTGTACGCTGGACGGTCTTTGAGTGCTCCAATGCTCGACTGCTCTTGCTGCATTTCTATCGTATCCAGGGTATCTTGAACAAGGATCGACCTCGGTAAGCCAGAGAGCACCATCGCTTGGCCGAGCCGTACTCTGTCCTAGTGCAAGTGCCCTTGATAAATTTCGAGCCATCGAAAAGGCGTAGACGACGCGCGGGGAGGAAAGAATATCTACGCCGCCTCATTCGTGAATACGCGAGTTGTACATCCGGACATCCATACGCCTGCAACGCCGTTTCCGTTCCTGCGAAGGAGGTATTCGCAGCCGTAAGTCCAAATCGAATCCACGATCGCCCGGTTTCAGCGCCAGTTTCCTCCAGCCGCAGCTCGCCTGCCTGGAGACTCATTCCTGTCGACGCTCCGCTGGTCCAGCAGTACGCCGCGGCTATTCCGGTCACGGATCCAAGGCGCCATAAACACCTGGAACGAGATGCGAAACAGCATAAAGAAGACAACGAAAGGTAAGTTTTAAGGCGTAATTTTGGTTAAATCGAGTTCCGACCGCCAACGTATCCGGCTCCGTCGCAATTCGCGTAGGTTTACGGGAAAGGATACGAATCGTGCCACCGGATAGAGCACAATCGCACCACGGGACGTGACACATGTATACATCGTATTCACTTCAAAAGAATGTAAATATGGCAATTCCATGCTAGGAAATAGCGTTTGCAGATGTCTACGTATCGTAGCATTAGAGTTCCAATGCTTGTTAAAACGCGATATCGCATCTCACTTCTATGTTTCATGACAAGATATAATGTTCATTGGGAAGTGTCATGTATACCTCGCATACACTTCAAATGAATGTAAATGAGACACTTCATTGCTAGGAATTAGCGTTTCCAGATGTCTCCGTATCGAAGCAATAGAGCTCTAATGCTTCTTATATCGCGATATCGCATCCCATTTCTATGTTTCGTGATTAGATATAATATTCCTTGTGGACTGTTATGTATACCTCGCATTCACGTCAAAAGAATGTAAATGCGACACTTACTTGCTAGGAAATAGCGTTTGCAGATATCTACGTATCGTAGCATTAGAGTTCTAATGCTTCTCAAAACGGGATATTGCATCTCATTTCTATGTTTCATGGTAAGATGTTATATTCATTGCGAAATGTCTTGTATAGCTCGCATACACTTCAAATGAATGTAAATGCGACACTTCCTTGCTAGGAAATAGCGTTGGCAGATGTCTACGTATCGAAGAAATAGAGTTCTAATGCTTCTTAAATCGCCATAACGCATCTCATTTCTATGTTTCATGATAACATATAATATTCATTGTGAAGTGTTATTCATACCTCGTATTCACTTCAAAAGAGTGTAAATGCGACACTTCCTTCCTAGGAAATAGTGTTTGCAGAAGTCTACGTATCGTAGCAATAGGGTTCTAATGCTTCTTAAATCTCGATATCGCATGTCACTTCTATGTCTCATGACAAGATATAGTATTCATTGTGAAGTGTCATGTGTACCTCGCATACACTTCAAATGAATGTAAATGCGACACTTCCTTGCTAGGAAATAGCGTTGGCAGATGTCTACGTATCGTAGCATTAGAGTTCTAATGCTTCTTAAAACGTGATATCGCATCTCACTTCTATGTTTCATGATAAGAGATAATATTCATTGCGTAGTGTCATGTATACCTCGTATTCACTTCAAAAGAATGTAAATGCGACACTTCCTTGCTAGGAAATATCGTTTTCAGAAGCCTACGTATCGTAGCAATAGAGTTCTAATGCTTCGTAAAAAGCGATATCCCATCTCATTTGTAAGTTTCATGGTGAGATAAAATATTCATTGCGAAGTGTTACTTATACCTCACATACACTTCAAATGAATGTAAATGCGGCGCATCCTTGCTAGGAAATAGCGATTGCACATGTCTGCGTATCGAAGCAATAGAGTTCTAAAGCTTCTTAAAACGCGATATCGCATCTCATTTCTATGTGTCATGATAAGATATAATATCCATACTGAAGTGTTATGTATTCCTCTTCTACACTTCGAAAGAATGTAAATGCGACACTTCCTTGCTAGGAAATAGCATCTGTAGGTATCTACGTATCGAAGCAATAGAGTTCTAATGCTTCTTAAAACGCCATATCGCATCTCATTTCTATGATTTATGATAAGACATAATATTCATTGCGGAGTGTCATGTGTAACTCGTATTCACATCAAAGGAACGTAAATGCGACACTTCCTTGCTAGGAAGTAGCGTTTGCAGATGTCTACGTATCGAAGCAATAGAGTACTAAAGCTTCTTAAATCGAGATATCGCATATCATTTCCATGTTTCATGATAAGGTATAATATTCATTGCGAAGTGTCATGTATAACTGGCACACACTTCAAATGAATGTAAATGCGACACTTCTTTCTAGAAAATTACGTTACCAGATGTCTACGTATCGAAGCAATAGAGTTCTAATGCTTCTTAAAACGCGATATCGCCACTCATTTCTATGTTGCATGAAAAGATATAATATCCATACCGAAGTGTTATGTATTCCTCTTCTACACTTCGAAGGAATGTAAATACGACACTTCCTTGCTAGGAAATAGCGTCTGCAGATATCTACGTATCGAAGCAATAGTGTTCCAATGCTTCATAAAACGGGATACCGCATCTTATATCTGTGTATCATGATAAGATATGATATTTATTGCGAAGTGTCACTTATACCTCGCATACGTTTCAAATGAATGTAAATGCGACACTTCATTGCTAGGAAATAACGTTGGCAGATGTCTACGTATCGAAGCTACAGAGTTCTAATGCTTCTTAAAACGCGATATCGCATCTCATTTCTATGTTTCATGATAAGATATAATATTCATTGCGAAGTGACATGTATACCTCGTATTCACTTCAAAAGAGTGTAAATACGACACTTCCTCGCCAGGAAATAGCGTTTACAGATGTCCACGTATCGTAGCAGTGGAGTTCTAATGCTTCACAAAAAGCGATATCGCATCCCATTTCTATGTTTCATGATAAGATATAATATTCATTTCGAAGTGTCATGAATACCTCGCATACACTACAAATGAATGTAAATGCGACACTTCCCTGCTGTTAAATAGCGTTTGCAGATGTCTACGCACCGTAGCAATAGAGTTCTAAAGCTTCTTAAGACAAGATATCGCATCTCATTTCTATGTTTCATGATAAAATATAATATTCATTGCGAAGTGTCATGTATACCTCGAATTCACTTCAAAAGAATGTAAATGCGACACTTCCACGTTAGGAAATAGCGTTTGCAGATGTCTACGTAACGTAGCAATAGAGTTCTAATGCTTCTTAAAACTTGATATCGCATCTCACTTCTATGTTTCGTGATAAGAGGTAATATTCATTGCGAAGTGTTATGTACTCCTCGTCTACAATTCAAAAGAATGTAAATGCGACACTTCCTTTCTAGGAAATAACGTTTCCAGATGCTTACGTATCGAAGCAATAGAGTTATAATGCTTCTTAATTTGCGATATCGCATCTCATTTCTATGTTTCACGATTAGATATAATATTCATTGCGAAGTGTCATGTATACCTCGCATACACTTCAAATGAATGTAAATGCGACACTTCCTTGCTAGGAAATAGCGTTTGCAGATGTCTACGTATCGAAGCAATAGAGTTCAAATGTATCTTAAATCGCGATATCACATCTCATTTCTATGTTTCATGATAAGATGTAATATTCATTGCGAAGTGTTATCTATACCTCGCATACACTTCCAATGAATGTAAATGCGACACTTCCTTCCTATGAAATAAAGTTTGCAGATTTCAACGTATCGAAGCATCAGAGTTCTAATGCTTCTTAAAACGAGATAGCGCACCTCATTTCTATGTTTCAAGATAAGATATAATATTCATTGCGAATTGTCATTTATACCTCGTATTCTCTTCAGAAGAATGTAAATGCGACACTTCCTTGCTAGGAAATAGCGTTTGCTGATGTCTACGCATAGAAGCAATAGAGTTCTAATGCTACTTAAATCGCGATATCGCATCCCATTTCTATTTTTAGTGATGAAGCATAATATTCATTGTGGAGCGTTATGTATACCTCGTTTTCACTTCAAAGGAATTTATTTGCGACATTTCATTGCTAGGAAGTAGCGTTTGCGGATGTCTGCGTATTGAAACAATAGAGATCTAATGCTTCTTAAAACGTGAAATTGTTACGTCAGGCGTTCCGCCTGCCGCTTTCCAGCATCATCCCCAGCTCCCGACGAGGCCCTATGCATATCCAGCTGCATTCAGCCGCACCGAACAAGTCCCGTTACAGTACGACAACACGTCCATCAGCCGAGCCAGGGCATTCGAATACGGACTTTCCAGAAGCCAGCCGCTTAACCTCCCACGTAGACAACGAGACCTGAGACCCACCACGTCAAGTCCGATGACCAGCTTCATACAACTCACGAACGTTACTCATACTTCGCGATCATTTATTCTTAAGTTCATCCCTCTAGATTATGTACACTACAGACGAATGTACATACAGGAACAACAGAACAAATAGTCTTAAGATAGATTAAGTGCGATGCGCAAGCGAGCGCCCGACGCGCGCGGCTCGCGCGTTCCGCGAGCCGCCCCACCACGACGACCACCCCACTACGCGGGCCGAGCGGTCTCCCTTCTCCGACCGTCCGCCCCACCGCGGGGCCCGAGCGATACGCGCGCCGCGCGACCCGAGGAGGTCGCGGACGCGCGCCTGGAAGATCAGAATCGTCGTAGCCGGCGATCGAGGCTAATCAATTTGGATACCTCAAGTCATTTCTGCCTTAGGCTTTTCTCCGCTCCACTTGGGAGTGTTCTCATTCTAATTCCATTTGCAAATTCCAATACCAGTTTTAATCTTCCAAGACTTAGTTTTATCTTTAATAATCAACGTTTACTTTAAATTAGAATAGGGACAGTTAATGTGTAAGCTTAGGATTTACTCTAGAATATATTCATTTATTTAGACAATCAGTGCTTTAATTCTCTACAAATCCCTTAACTTCTAAATTCAATTATTTGCGGTTTCATACGAGTTTTTCGCGATTAAGGTTTACGGACAGTTGAAGCTCTGGTAATCAAGAGAGTTAGAGCCGACCGCCGCTTAACCTGTTGACCCTCTGCGACTCTATCCTTTGAACCTCCGTCGATCTTCTTCGTTGTTGGACCTGCAAGCTAGAGCGGACCGCCGCTTAGCAAGCCGTATCCAGCTTCAAAGAAGCCGACACGTATGCCATCCGGTGCCAAGAGAACCTACTTCTGTAAGGAGAACCTCCAGTGCCACAGCGACTCGAAGCCTGCTCCTGGACAAACTGAGTCGACCGTACCACAGCCCCGGCCGACTTGGAAGCTGGTGCCGATTTCCTTGCCGTCAATCAGCCCGTATCCAGGGATAATCCCGTCCAGCGATCCAAGGCGCCTCCATTACCTGCAACGAGATACGCAATTAGAAACAAGGCAAGACAGCTCAAGGTAAGTGAGTGACGTTCTACTCACCGTGTTCGCGTCTTGATACGTTTTCGCGGCCCATTCAAACCGCGCGTCCACCGCAATCGTGCGGAACTTTCGGAGTATCGGCTACATGTTACCCGCGGTTAATCCTGCAATTTTCCGGATCCGTGACGTGACAATATGGCATCTCATTTCTACGTTTCATGTTAAGATATAATATTCAATGCGAAGTGTTATATATATCTCGTCTACACTTACAAAGAATGTAAATGCGACACTTCCTTGCTAGGAAATAGCGTTTGCAGATGACTACGTATCGAAGCAATAGATTTTTAATGCTTCTTAAATCGCGATATCGCATTTCATTTCTATGTCTCATGATAAGATATAATATTCATTGTGGAGTGTTATGTATACCTCGTAGTCACTTCAAAATAATGTAAATGCCACGCTTCCTTGCTAGGAAATAGCGTTTTCAGATGTCTGCGTATCGAAGCAATAGGGTTCTAATGCTCCTTAACACGAGATATCGCAGCTCATTTCTATGTTATCATGATAAGACATAATATTATACATCGCATACACTTCAAATGAATGTAAATGCGACACTTCCTTGCTAGGAAATAGCGTTTGCAGATGTCTACGTATCGTAGCAAGCGTGTTATTATGTTTCTTAATACGAGATATCGCATCTCATTTCTAGGTTTCATTATAAGATATAATATTCATTGCGAAGTGTTATGTATTCCTCGTGTACGCTTCAAATGAATGTAAATGCGACACCTCCTTGCTAGGAAATAGCGTTTCCAGATGTCTACGTATCCAAGCAATAGAGTACTAATGCTTCTTAAAACGAGATATCGCAACTCATTTCTATGTTACATGATAAGATATAATATTCATTGCGAAGTGTTATGTATACCTCGTATACACTACAAATGATTGTAAATGCGACACTTCCTTGCTAGGAAGTAGCGTTTGCAGATGTCTAAGTATCGAAGCAAAAGAGTTCTGGTGCATCATATATCGCGATATCGCATCTCATTTCTATGTCTCATAATAAGATATAATATTTATTGCGAAGTGTCATGTATACCTCTTCTTCACTTCAAATGAATGCAAATGCGGCACTTCCTTGCTAGGAAGTAGCGTCTGCAGATGTCTACTTATCGTAGCAATAGAGTTCTAATGCTTCTTAAATCGCGACATCGCATCTCATTTCTATGTTTCATGATAAGATATAATATCCATTGCGAAGTGTTATGTATACCTCGCATACACTTCAAATGAGTGTAAGTGTGACACTTCCTTGCTAGGATATAGAGTTTGCAGATGTCTACGTATCGAAGCAATAGAGTTCTAATGCTTCTAGAAACGCGATATCGCATCTCATTTCTATGTTTCGTGATAAGATATAATATTCATTGTGGAGTGTTATGTATACCTCGTATTCTCTTCAATAGAATTTAAATGCGGCACTTTCTCGCTAGGAAGTAGCGTTTGCAGATATCTACGTGTCGAAGCAATAGAGTTCTAAAGCCTCATAAATCGCGATATCGCATCTCATTTCTATGATTCGTGATAAGATAAAATATTCATTGTGCAGTGTTATGTATACCTCGTATTCACTACAAAAGAATATGAATGCGACACTTCCTTGCTAGGAAATTGCGTTGGCAGATGTCTACGTATCGGAGCAATAGAGTTCTAGTGCATCTTATATCGCGATATCGCTTCTCATTTCTATGCTTCATGATAAGATATAATATTCATTGCGAAGTGTCATGTATACCTCTCATTCACTTAAAAGGAATATAAATGCGACACTTCCTGACTAGGAAATAGCGTTTGCAAATGTCTACGTATCGTACCTGCAGAGTCCTAAAGCTTCTTAAAACGCGATATCGCAAATCATTACTATGTTTCATGATAAGATATAATATTAATTGCGAAGTGTCATGTATAACCTCGTATTCACTTCAAAAGAATGTAAATGCGACACATCCTTGCTAGGAAATACCGTCTGCAGATATCCACGTATCGTAGCAATACAATACAAATGCTTCTTAAAACGTGATATCGCATCTCATTTCTATGTCTCATGATAAGATATAATATTTATTGCGAAGTGTTATGCATTCCTCGTATTCACTTCATTTGAATGTAAATGCGACACTACCTTGCTAGGAAATATCGTCTGCAGATGTCTACGTATCGTAGCAATAGAGTTCTAATGCTTCCTAAAACGGGATATCGCATCCCATTTCTATGTTTCATGATAAGATTTAATATTAATTGCGAAGTGTCACTTATACCTCGTATTCACTTCAAAAGAATGTAAATGCGACACATCCCTGCTAGGAAATACCGTCTGCAGATATCCATGTATCGTAGCAATACAATACAAATGCTTCTTAAAACGTGATATCGCATCTCATTTCTATGTCTCATGATGAGATATAATATTCATTGCGAAGTGTTACGTATTCCTCGTTCACACTTTAAATGGATGCAAATGCAACACTTCCATTCTCGGAAACTACGTTTCCAAACGTCTACGTATCGTAGCAATAGTGTCCTAACGCTTCTCAAAACTCGATATCGCATTTCACTTCTATGTTTCATGATAAGATAAAATGTTCATTGCGAAGTGTCATGTATACCTCGTATACACTTCAAATGAATGTAAATGCGACACTTCCCTGCTAGGAAATAGCGTTTGCATATGTCTACGTATCGAAGCAATAGGGTTCTAGTGCTTCTTAAATCGCGATATAGCATATTATTTCTATGTTTCATGGTAAGATATAATATACATTGTGCAGTGTTATGAATACCTCGTATTCACTTCAAAAGAATGTAAATGCGACACTTGCTTGCTAGGAAACTGCTTTTGCAGACGTCTCCGTATCGAAGCAATAGAGTTCCAATGCTTCTTAAAACGAGATGTCGCATCTCATTTCTATGCTTCATGATGAGATATAATATTAATTGCGAAGTGCCATGTATACCTCGTATTCACTTCAAAAGAAAGTAAATGCGACACTTCCGTGCTAGGAAGTAGCGTTTGCAGATGTCTACATATCGAAGCAATAGGGTTCTAATGCGTCTTATGTCGCGATATCGCATTTCATTTCTATGTTTCGTGATAAGGTATAATATTCATTGTGGAGTGCTATGTATACCTCGTGTCCACTTCAAAAAAAAGGTAAATGTGACACTTCCTTGCTATTAAATAGCGTTTGCAGGTTTCTGCGTATCGAAGCAATAGAGTTCTAATGCTTTTTATATCGCGATATCGCATCTCATTTCTGTGTTTCATGATAAGATATAGTATTAATTGCGAAGTGTCACTTATACATCGCATATACTTCAAATGAATGTAAATGCGACACTTCCTTGCTAGGAAATAGCGTTTGCAGATGTCTACGTATCGTAGCAATGGATTTCTGATGCTTCTCAAAACGCGATATCGCATCTCATTTCTATGTTTCATGATAAGATACAATTTTCCTTGCGAAGTGTCATGTATACCACGAATTCACTTCAAAGGAATGAAAATGCGACACATCCTTGCTAGAACTAAGCGTTTCCAGATTTCTACGTATCGAAGCAATAGAGTTCTAAAGCTTCTTAAAACTTGACATCACATCCAAATTCTATTTTTCATAATAGGATATAATATTCATTGCGAAGTGTCATGTATGCCTCGTATTCACTTCAAAAGAATGTAAATGCGACACATCCCTGCTAGGAAATGGCGTTTGCAGATGTCTACGTATCGAATCATTATAGTTCTAATGCATCTTAAATGGCAGTATCGCATCTCATTTCTATGTTTCAGGATAAGATATAATATTCTTTGTGCAGTGTTATGTATACCTCGTATTCACTTGAAAAGAATGAAAATGCGACACGTCTTCGTTAGGAAATAGCGTTTGCAGATGTCTACGTATCGTTGTATTGGAGTTCTAATGCCTCTCAAAACGCAGTATCGCATCTCATTTCGATGTTTCATGATAAGATATAATATTCATTCCGAAGTATCAACTATACCACGCATAGGCTTCAAATGAATTTAAATGCGACACATCCTTGCTAGGAAGTAGCGTTGACAGATGTCTACGTATCGAAGCAACAGAGTTCTAATGCTCCTAAAATCTCGGTATCGCATCGCACTTCTATATTTCATGATAAGAAATAATAATCAATGTGGAGCGTTATGTATACCTCGTACTCACTTCAACAGAATGTAAATGCGACACTTCCTTGCTAGGAAATACCGTTTGCAGATGTCAACGTATCGTAGTATTGGAGTTCTAACGCTTCTAGGAACGCAGTATCGCATCTCAGTTCTATGTTTCATGATAAGATATAATATTCAATGCGAAGTATCATCTATACCACGCATAGACTTCAAATGGATGTAAATGCGACACTTCCTTGCTAGGAAATAGCGTTTGCAGATGTCTACGTATCGTAGCATTAGAGTTCTATTGCGTCTTAAAACGAGATATCCCATCACATTTCTATGTTTTATGATAAGATATAATATTCATTGCGAAGTGTTATGTATGCCTCGCATACACTTCAAATGAATGTAAATGCGACACTTCCCCTCTAGGAAATAGGGTTTGCAGATGTCTACGTGCCGAAGCAATTTAGTACTAATGCTTCTAAAAACGAGATATCGCATCTCATTTCTATGTTTCATGATAAGATATAATATTCATTGCGAAGTGTCATGTATACCTCGCATACACAACAAGTGACTGTAAATGCGACACCTTCATGCTAGGAAATAGCGTTTGCATATGTCTACGTATCGTAGAAATAGAGTTCTGTTGCGTCTTAAAACGCGACATCGCATCACATTTATATCTTTCATGATAAGGTATAATATTTATTGCGAAGTGTCACTTATACCTCGTATTCACTCCAAAGGGATGTAAGTGCGACACATCCTTGCTAGGAAATAGCGTTTGCAGATGTCAACGTATTGACGCAATAGATTTCTATTGCGTCTTAAAACGAGATATCCCAACACATTCCTATGTTTCATGATAAGATATAATATTCATTGCGAAGTGTCATGAATAGCTCGCATACACTTCAAATGAATGTAAATGCGACACTTCCTTGCTAGGAAATAGCGTTTGCGGATTTCTACGTATAGAAGCAATAGATTTCTAATGCTTCTTAAAACCAGATATCGCATCTCATTTCTACGTTTCATAATAAGAAATAGTATTCGTTGCGAAGTGTCATGAATTCCTCGCATACACTTCAAATGAATGTAAATGCGACACTTCTTTTCTAGGAAATAGCGTTTCCAGCTGTCTACGTATCTAAGCAACAGAGTTATAATGCTTCTTAAACCGCGATATCGCATCTCATTTCTATGTTTCACGATAAGATATAATCTTCATTGCGAAGTGTCATGAATACCTCGCATACACTTCAGATGAATGTAAATGCGACACTTCCTCTCTAGGAAATAGCGTCTGCAGATGTCTACGTATCGCAGCAATAGATTTCTAATGCTTCACAAAACGCGATATCGCATATCACTTCTATGTTTCATGATAAGTTGTAATCTTCATTGCGAAGTGCAATGAATACCTCGCATACACTACAAATCAATGTAAATGCGTCACTTCCTCTCTAGGAAATAGCGTTTGCAGGTGTTTACGTATCGAAGCAATATAGTTCTAATGCTTCTTGAATCACGATATCGCATCTCATTTCTATGTCTCATGACAAGATATAATATTCATTGCGAAGTGTTATCTATTCCTCGGATATACTTCAAATGAATGTAAATGCGACAATTCCTTGCTATGAAACAGCGTTTGCAGATGTCTACGTATCGAAGCAGTAGATTTCTAATGCTTCTTAAAACGCGATATCGCATCTCATTCCTATGATTCATGATAAGATATAATATTCATTGCGATGTTTTATGTATTCATCGTCTATGCTTCAGGTGAATGTAAATGCGACACTGCCTTGCTAGGATGTAGCGTTTGCAGATGTCTACGTATGGAAGCAATAGAGTTTTAATGCTTCTTAAAACGCGATATCGCATCTCATTTCTATGTTCCGGGATAAGATATAATATTCATTGCGAAGTGTCATGTATACCTCCGATACACTTCAAATGAATGTAAATGCGACACTTCCCTGCTTGGAAATAGCGTTGGCAAATGTCTAAGTATCGATGCAATAGAGCTCTAATGCTTCCTAAAACGCGATATCGCATCTCACTTCCATGTCTCATTATAAGATATTATATATTATTCAATTCGAAGTGTTATGTATTCCTCGTCTACACTTCAAACGAATGTAAGTGCGACACTTCCTTGCTAGGAAATAGTGTTTGCAGATGTCTACGTATCGGAGCAATAGAGTTCTATTGCTTCTTAAATCGAGATATCGCATCTTATTCCTATGTTTCATGATGAGATTTAACATTCATTGCGAAGTGTCATGTATACCTCGTATTTACTTCAAAAGAACGTAAATGCGACACTTCAGTGCTAGGAAATAGCGTTTCCAGATATCTACGTATCGTAGCAATAGTGTTCTAATGCTTCTTAAGGCGCGACATCGCAACTCATTTCTATGTTTCATGTTAAGATACAGTTTTCATTGCGAAGCGTCATGTATACCTCGTAATCACTTCACACGAATGTAAATGCGACACTGCCTTGCTAGGAAATCGCGTTGGCAGATGTCTACGTATCGTAGCAATAGAGTTCTAATGCTTCTTAAAACGCGATTAGCATCTCATTTCTATGTATCATGATCAGATAAAATATTCATTGCGAAGTGTCACTTATACCCCGCACACAGTTCAAATGAATGTAAATGCGTCACTTCCTTCCTAGGAATTAGTGTTTGCAGATCTCTACGTATCGAAGCAATAGTGTTCTAATGCTTCATAAGGCGCGACATCGCAACTCATTTCTATGTTTCATGATGAGATACAGATTTCATTGCGATGCGTCATGTATACCTCGTAATCACTTCACACGAATGTAAATGCGACACTGCCTTGCTAGGAAGTAGCGTTTGCAAATGTCTACGCATCGAAGCAATAGTATTCTAATACTTCTTAAATAGCGACATCGCATCTCATTCCTATGTTTCATGATAAGATATAATATTCATTGTGCAGTGTTATGAATACCTCGTCCACGCTTCAAACGAATGTAAATGCAACACTTCCTTCCTAGGAAATAGCGTTTCCGGATGTCTACGTATCGAAGCAATGGAGTTCTAATGCTTCTTAAAACGCGATATTGCATCTCATTTCTATTATTCGTGATAAGGTATAATATTCATTGCGGGTGTTATGTATCCCCCGTATTCACTTCAAAGGAATGTAAGTGCAATACTTCCTAGCTATTAAATAGCGTTTGGTGATGTCTACGTATCGTAGCAATAGAGTTCTAGTGCTTCTTATAACGCGATATCGCATGTCATTCGTATGCTTCATGATAAGATATAATATTCATTGCGAAGTATCATGTATACTTCGCATATACATCAAATGAATGTAAATGCGACACTTCCTTGCTATTAAATAGCGTTTGCAGATGTCTACGTCTCGTAGCAGTAGAGTTCTAATGCTTCTCAAAACGCCTTATCACATCTCATTTCATTGTTTCATGATAAGATACAATGTTCACTGCGATGTGTCATGTATACCTCGGATACACTTCAAATGAATGTAAATGCAACACTTCCTTCCAAGGAAATAGTGTTTGCAGATGTCTACGTATCGAAGCAATAGAGTTCTAATGCTTCTTAAATCGAGATATCGCATCACATTTCTATGTTTCATGGTAAGATATAATATTCATTGTGGAGTGTCATGAATACCTCGTATTCACTTCTAAAGAATGTAAATGCGACACTTTCTTGCTAGGATATATATTTTGCAGATGTCTACGTATCGGAGCAATAGAGTTCTATTGCTTCTTAAATCGAGATATCGCATCTTATTCCTATGTTTCATGATGAGATTTAACATTCATTGCGAAGTGTCATGTATAC
>NW_027490695.1:0-72392 GCF_050948175.1 Xylocopa sonorina | reverse complement strand
TCCTCGTCTACACTTCAAATGAATGTAAATGCGACACTTACTTGCAAGGAAATAGCGTTTGCAGATGTCTACGTATCGTAGCAATAGAGTTCTTATGATTCTTAAAACGCTATATCGCATTTCATTTCTATGTTTCATGGTAAGATATAATATGATTTGCGGAGTGTTATGTATTCCTCGTCTACACTTCAAATGAATGTAAATGCGACACTTCCTTGCAAGGAAATTGCGTTTGCAGATGTCTACGTATCGTAGCAATAGAGTTCTTATGATTCTCAAAACGCGATATCGCATCTCATTTCTATGTTTCATGGTAAGATATTAAATGATTTGCGAAGTGTCATGTATTCCTCGTCTACACTTCAAATGAATGTAAATGCGACACTTCTTTGCAAGGAAATAGCGTTTATAGATGTCTACGTATCGTAGCAATAGAGTTCTTATGATTCTTAAAGCGCGATATCGCATCTCATTTCTATGTTTCATGGTAAGATATAATATAATTTGCGAAGTGTTATGTATTCCTCGTCTGCACTTCAAATGAATGTAAATGCGACACTTCTTTGCAAGGAAATAGCGTTTGCAGATGTCTACGTATCGTAGCAATAGAGTTCTAATGCTTCTTAAAACGCGATATCGCATCTCATTTCTATGTTTCATGGTAAGATATAATATGATTTGCGAAGTGTTATGTATTCCTCGCCTACACTTCAAATGAATGTAAATGCGACACTTCTTTGCAAGGAAATAGCGTTTGCAGATGTCTACGTATCGTAGCAGTAGCTTTCTAGTGCTTCTTAAACGCGATATCGCATCTCATTTCTATGTTTCATGGTAAGATATAATATGATTTGCGGAGTGTTATGTATTCCTCGTCCACACTTCAAATGAATGTAAATGCGACACTTCCTTGCAAGGAAATAGCGTTTGCAGATGTCTACGTATCGTAGCAATAGAGTTCTTATGATTCTCAAAACGCGATATCGCATCTCATTTCTATGTTTCATGGTAAGATATAATATGATTTGCGTAGTGTTATGTATTCCTCGTCTACACCTCAAATGAATGTAAATGCGACACTTCTTTGCAAGGAAATAGCGTTTATAGATGTCTACGTATCGTAGCAATAGAGTTCTTATGATTCTTAAAGCGCGATATCGCATCTCATTTCTATGTTTCATGGTAAGATATAATATGATTTGCGATGCGATATGTATTCCTCTTCTACACTTCAAATGGATGTAAATGCGACACTTCTTTGCAAGGAAATAGCGTTTGCAGATGTCTACGTATCGTTGCAATAGAGTTCTTATGATTCTTAAAACGCGATATCGCATCACATTTCTGTGTTTCATGGTAAGATATAATATGATTTGCGGAGTGTTATGTATTCCTCGTCTACACTTCAAATGAATGTAAATGCGACACTTACTTGCAAGGAAATAGCGTTTGCAGATGTCTACGTATCGTAGCAATAGAGTTCTTATGATTCTTAAAACGCTATATCGCATCTCATTTCTATGTTTCATGGTAAGATATAATATGATTTGCGGAGTGTTATGTATTCCTCGTCTACACTTCAAATGAATGTAAATGCGACACTTCCTTGCAAGGAAATTGCGTTTGCAGATGTCTACGTATCGTAGCAATAGAGTTCTTATGATTCTCAAAACGCGATATCGCATCTCATTTCTATGTTTCATGGTAAGATATTAAATGATTTGCGAAGTGTCATGTATTCCTCGTCTACACTTCAAATGAATGTAAATGCGACACTTCTTTGCAAGGAAATAGCGTTTGCAGATGTCTACGTATCGTTGCAATAGAGTTCTTATGATTCTTAAAACGCGATATCGCATCACATTTCTATGTTTCATGGTAAGATATAATATGATCTGCGGAGTGTTATGTATTCCTCGCCTACACTTCAAATGAATGTAAATGCGACACTTCTTTGCAAGGAAATAGCGTTTGCAGATGTATACGTATCGTTGCAATAGAGTTCTAATGCTTCTTAAAACGCGATATCGCATCTCATTTCTATGTTTCATGGTAAGATATAATATGATTTGCGAAGTGTCATGTATTCCTCGCCTACACTTCAAATGAATGTAAATGCGACACTTCTTTGCAAGGAAATAGCGTTTGCAGATGTCTACGTATCGCAGCAGTAGCTTTCTAGTGCTTCTTAAAACGCGATATCGCATCTCATTTCTATGTTTCATGGTAAGATATAATATGATTTGCGGAGTGTTATGTATTCCTCGTCTACACTTCAAATGAATGAAAATGCGACACTTCCTTGCTAGGAAATAGCGTCTGCAGATGTCTAGGTATCGTAGCAATAGAGTTCTAATGCTTCTTAAAACGAGATATTGCATCGCATATCTATGTTTCATGATAAGATATAATATTCATTGCGAAGTGTTATGCATTCCTCGTCTACGATTCAAATGAACGTAAATGCGACAGTTCCTTGCAAGGAAATAGCGTTTGCAGATGTCTACGTATCGTAGCAATAGAGTTCTTATGATCCTTAAAACGCGATATCGCATCTCATTTCTATGTTTCATGGTAAGATATAATATGATTTGCGTAGTGTTATGTATTCCTCGTCTACACTTCAAATGAATGTAAATGCGACACTTCTCTGCAAGGGAATAGCGTTTGCAGATGTCTACGTATCGTAGCAATAGAGTTCTTATGATTCTTGAAACGCGATATCGCATCTCATTTCTATGTTTCATGGTACGATATAATATGATTTGCGAAGTGTTATGTATTCCTCGTCTACACTTCAAATGAATGTAAATGCGACACTTACTTGCAAGGAAATAGCGTTTGCAGATGTCTACGTATCGTAGCAATAAAGTTCTTATGATTCTTAAAACGCTATATCGCATCTCATTTCTATGTTTCATGGTAAGATATAATATGATTTGCGGAGTGTTATGTATTCCTCGTCTACACTTCAAATAAATGTAATGCGACACTTCCTTGCAAGGAAAATTGCGTTTGCAGATGTCTACGTATCGTAGCAATAGAGTTCTTATGATTCTCAAAACGCGATATCGCATCTCATTTCTATGTTTCATGGTAAGATATTAAATGATTTGCGAAGTGTCATGTATTCCTCGTCTACACTTCAAATGAATGTAAATGCGACACTTCTTTGCAAGGAAATAGCGTTTGCAGATGTCTACGTATCGTTGCAATAGAGTTCTTATGATTCTTAAAACGCGGTATCGCATCACATTTCTATGTTTCATGGTAAGATATAATATGATCTGCGGAGTGTTATGTATTCCTCGCCTACACTTCAAATGAATGTAAATGCGACACTTCTTTGCAAGGAAATAGCGTTTGCAGATGTATACGTATCGTTGCAATAGAGTTCTAATGCTTCTTAAAACGCGATATCGCATCTCATTTCTATGTTTCATGGTAAGATATAATATGATTTGCGAAGTGTCATGTATTCCTCGCCTACACTTCAAATGAATGTAAATGCGACTCTTCTTTGCAAGGAAATAGCGTTTGCAGATGTCTACGTATCGTAGCAGTAGCTTTCTAGTGCTTCTTAAAACGCGATATCGCATCTCATTTCTATGTTTCATGGTAAGATATAATATGATTTGCGGAGTGTTATGTATTCCTCGTATACACTTCAAATGAATGTAAATGCGACACTTCCTTGCAAGGAAATTGCGTTTGCAGATGTCTACGTATCGTAGCAATAGAGTTCTTATGATTCTCAAAACGCGATATCGCATCTCATTTCTATGTTTCATGGTAAGATATTAAATGATTTGCGAAGTGTCATGTATTCCTCGTCTACACTTCAAATGAATGTAAATGCGACACTTCTTTGCAAGGAAATAGCGTTTGCAGATGTCTACGTATCGTTGCAATAGAGTTCTTATGATTCTTAAAACGCGATATCGCATCACATTTCTATGTTTCATGGTAAGATATAATATGATCTGCGGAGTGTTATGTATTCCTCGCCTACACTTCAAATGAATGTAAATGCGACACTTCTTTGCAAGGAAATAGCGTTTGCAGATGTATACGTATCGTTGCAATAGAGTTCTAATGCTTCTTAAAACGCGATATCGCATCTCATTTCTATGTTTCACGGTAAGATATAATATGATTTGCGAAGTGTCATGTATTCCTCGCCTACACTTCAAATGAATGTAAATGCGACACTTCTTTGCAAGGAAATAGCGTTTGCAGATGTCTACGTATCGTAGCAGTAGCTTTCTAGTGCTTCTTAAAACGCGATATCGCATCTCATTTCTATGTTTCATGGTAAGATATAATATGATTTGCGGAGTGTTATGTATTCCTCGTCTACACTTCAAATGAATGTAAATGCGACACTTCCTTGCTAGGAAATAGCGTCTGCAGATGTCTAGGTATCGTAGCAATAGAGTTCTAATGCTTCTTAAAACGAGATATTGCATCGCATATCTATGTTTCATGATAAGATATAATATTCATTGCGAAGTGTTATGCATTCCTCGTCTACGGTTCAAATGAACGTAAAAGCGACAGTTCCTTGCAAGGAAATAGCGTTTGCAGATGTCTACGTATCGTAGCAATAGAGTTCTTATGATCCTTAAAACGCGATATCGCATCTCATTTCTATGCTTCATGGTAAGATATAATATGATTTGCGTAGTGTTATGTATTCCTCGTCTACACTTCAAATGAATGTAAATGCGACACTTCTCTGCAAGGGAATAGCGTTTGCAGATGTCTACGTATCGTAGCAATAGAGTTCTTATGATTCTTGAAACGCGATATCGCATCTCATTTCTATGTTTCATGGTACGATATAATATGATTTGCGAAGTGTTATGTATTCCTCGTCTACACTTCAAATGAATGTAAATGCGACACTTCTTTGCAAGGAAATAGCGTTTGCAGATGTCTACGTATCGTAGCAATAGAGTTCTAATGCTTCTTAAAACGCGATATCGCATCTCATTTCTATGTTTCATGGTAAGATATAATATGATTTGCGAAGTGTTATGTATTCCTCGCCTACACTTCAAATGAATGTAAATGCGACACTTCTTTGCAAGGAAATAGCGTTTGCAGATGTCTACGTATCGTAGCAGTAGCTTTCTAGTGCTTCTTAAAACGCGATATCG
Organism: Xylocopa sonorina; assembly: GCF_050948175.1. Classification (NCBI taxonomy): domain Eukaryota; kingdom Metazoa; phylum Arthropoda; class Insecta; order Hymenoptera; family Apidae; genus Xylocopa; species Xylocopa sonorina. The sequence goes on along the minus strand of NW_027490695.1, from coordinate 67,230 downwards.
CATCTCATTTCTATGTTTCATGGTAAGATATAATATGATTTGCGAAGTGTTATGTATTCCTCGCCTACACTTCAAATGAATGTAAATGCGACACTTCTTTGCAAGGAAATAGCGTTTGCAGATGTCTACGTATCGTAGCAATAGAGTTCTTATGATCCTTAAAACGCGATATCGCATCTCATTTCTATGTTTCATGGTAAGATATAATATGATTTGCGTAGTGTTATGTATTCCTCGTCTACACTTCAAATGAATGTAAATGCGACACTTCTCTGCAAGGGAATAGCGTTTGCAGATGTCTACGTATCGTAGCAATAGAGTTCTTATGATTCTTGAAACGCGATATCGCATCTCATTTCTATGTTTCATGGTACGATATAATATGATTTGCGAAGTGTTATGTATTCCTCGTCTACACTTCAAATGAATGTAAATGCGACACTTACTTGCAAGGAAATAGCGTTTGCAGATGTCTACGTATCGTAGCAATAAAGTTCTTATGATACTTAAAACGCTATATCGCATCTCATTTCTATGTTTCATGGTAAGATATAATATGATTTGCGGAGTGTTATGTATTCCTCGTCTACACTTCAAATAAATGTAAATGCGACACTTCCTTGCAAGGAAATTGCGTTTGCAGATGTCTACGTATCGTAGCAATAGAGTTCTTATGATTCTCAAAACGCGATATCGCATCTCATTTCTATGTTTCATGGTAAGATATTAAATGATTTGCGAAGTGTCATGTATTCCTCGTCTACACTTCAAATGAATGTAAATGCGACACTTCTTTGCAAGGAAATAGCGTTTGCAGATGTCTACGTATCGTTGCAATAGAGTTCTTATGATTCTTAAAACGCGATATCGCATCACATTTCTATGTTTCATGGTAAGATATAGTATGATCTGCGGAGTGTTATGTATTCCTCGCCTACACTTCAAATGAATGTAAATGCGACACTTCTTTGCAAGGAAATAGCGTTTGCAGATGTATACGTATCGTTGCAATAGAGTTCTAATGCTTCTTAAAACGCGATATCGCATCTCATTTCTATGTTTCATGGTAAGATATAATATGATTTGCGAAGTGTCATGTATTCCTCGCCTACACTTCAAATGAATGTAAATGCGACACTTCTTTGCAAGGAAATAGCGTTTGCAGATGTCTACGTATCGTAGCAGTAGCTTTCTAGTGCTTCTTAAAACGCGATATCGCATCTCATTTCTATGTTTCATGGTAAGATATAATATGATTTGCGGAGTGTTATGTATTCCTCGTATACACTTCAAATGAATGTAAATGCGACACTTCCTTGCAAGGAAATTGCGTTTGCAGATGTCTACGTATCGTAGCAATAGAGTTCTTATGATTCTCAAAACGCGATATCGCATCTCATTTCTATGTTTCATGGTAAGATATTAAATGATTTGCGAAGTGTCATGTATTCCTCGTCTACACTTCAAATGAATGTAAATGCGACACTTCTTTGCAAGGAAATAGCGTTTGCAGATGTCTACGTATCGTTGCAATAGAGTTCTTATGATTCTTAAAACGCGATATCGCATCACATTTCTATGTTTCATGGTAAGATATAATATGATCTGCGGAGTGTTATGTATTCCTCGCCTACACTTCAAATGAATGTAAATGCGACACTTCTTTGCAAGGAAATAGCGTTTGCAGATGTATACGTATCGTTGCAATAGAGTTCTAATGCTTCTTAAAACGCGATATCGCATCTCATTTCTATGTTTCACGGTAAGATATAATATGATTTGCGAAGTGTCATGTATTCCTCGCCTACACTTCAAATGAATGTAAATGCGACACTTCTTTGCAAGGAAATAGCGTTTGCAGATGTCTACGTATCGTAGCAGTAGCTTTCTAGTGCTTCTTAAAACGCGATATCGCATCTCATTTCTATGTTTCATGGTAAGATATAATATGATTTGCGGAGTGTTATGTATTCCTCGTCTACACTTCAAATGAATGTAAATGCGACACTTCCTTGCTAGGAAATAGCGTCTGCAGATGTCTAGGTATCGTAGCAATAGAGTTCTAATGCTTCTTAAAACGAGATATTGCATCGCATATCTATGTTTCATGATAAGATATAATATTCATTGCGAAGTGTTATGCATTCCTCGTCTACGGTTCAAATGAACGTAAATGCGACAGTTCCTTGCAAGGAAATAGCGTTTGCAGATGTCTACGTATCGTAGCAATAGAGTTCTTATGATCCTTAAAACGCGATATCGCATCTCATTTCTATGCTTCATGGTAAGATATAATATGATTTGCGTAGTGTTATGTATTCCTCGTCTACACTTCAAATGAATGTAAATGCGACACTTCTCTGCAAGGGAATAGCGTTTGCAGATGTCTACGTATCGTAGCAATAGAGTTCTTATGATTCTTGAAACGCGATATCGCATCTCATTTCTATGTTTCATGGTACGATATAATATGATTTGCGAAGTGTTATGTATTCCTCGTCTACACTTCAAATGAATGTAAATGCGACACTTCTTTGCAAGGAAATAGCGTTTGCAGATGTCTACGTATCGTAGCAATAGAGTTCTAATGCTTCTTAAAACGCGATATCGCATCTCATTTCTATGTTTCATGGTAAGATATAATATGATTTGCGAAGTGTTATGTATTCCTCGCCTACACTTCAAATGAATGTAAATGCGACACTTCTTTGCAAGGAAATAGCGTTTGCAGATGTCTACGTATCGTAGCAGTAGCTTTCTAGTGCTTCTTAAAACGCGATATCGCATCTCATTTCTATGTTTCATGGTAAGATATAATATGATTTGCGGTGTGTTATGTATTTCTCGTCCACACTTCAAATGAATGTAAATGCGACACTTCCTTGCAAGGAAATAGCGTTTGCAGATGTCTACGTATCGTAGCAATAGAGTTCTTATGATTCTCAAAACGCGATATCGCATCTCATTTCTATGTTTCATGGTAAGATATAATATGATTTGCGAAGTGTTATGTATTCCTCGCCTACACTTCAAATGAATGTAAATGCGACACTTCTTTGCAAGGAAATAGCGTTTGCAGATGTCTACGTATCGTAGCAGTAGCTTTCTAGTGCTTCTTAAAACGCGATATCGCATCTCATTTCTATGTTTCATGGTAAGAAATAATATGATTTGCGGAGTGTTATGTATTCCTCGTCTACACTTCAAATGAATGTAAATGCGACACTTCCTTGCTAGGAAATAGCGTCTGCAGATGTCTAGGTATCGTAGCAATAGAGTTCTAATGCTTCTTAAAACGAGATATTGCATCTCATATCTATGTTTCATGATAAGATATAATATTCATTGCGAAGTGTTATGCATTCCTCGTCTACGATTCAAATGAACGTAAATGCGACAGTTCCTTGCAAGGAAATAGCGTTTGCAGATGTCTACGTATCGTAGCAATAGAGTTCTTATGATCCTTAAAACGCGATATCGCATCTCATTTCTATGTTTCATGGTAAGATATAATATGATTTGCGAAGTGTTATGTATTCCTCGTCTACACTTCAAATGAATGTAAATGCGACACTTCTTTGCAAGGAAATAGCGTTTGCAGATGTCTACGTATCGTAGCAATAGAGTTCTAATGCTTCTTAAAACGCGATATCGCATCTCATTTCTATGTTTCATGGTAAGATATAATATGATTTGCGAAGTGTTATGTATTCCTCGTCTACACTTCAAATGAATGTAAATGCGACACTTCTTTGCAAGGAAATAGCGTTTATAGATGTCTACGTATCGTAGCAATAGAGTTCTTATGATTCTTAAAGCGCGATATCGCATCTCATTTCTATGTTTCATGGTAAGATATAATATAATTTGCGAAGTGTTATGTATTCCTCGTCTACACTTCAAATGAATGTAAATGCGACACTTCTTTGCAAGGAAATAGCGTTTGCAGATGTCTACGTATCGTAGCAATAGAGTTCTAATGCTTCTTAAAACGCGATATCGCATCTCATTTCTATGTTTCATGGTAAGATATAATATGATTTGCGAAGTGTTATGTATTCCTCGCCTACACTTCAAATGAATGTAAATGCGACACTTCTTTGCAAGGAAATAGCGTTTGCAGATGTCTACGTATCGTAGCAGTAGCTTTCTAGTGCTTCTTAAAACGCGATATCGCATCTCAGTTCTATGTTTCATGGTAAGATATAATATGATTTGCGATGCGATATGTATTCCTCTTCTACACTTCAAATGGATGTAAATGCGACACTTCTTTGCAAGGAAATAGCGTTTGCAGATGTCTACGTATCGTAGCAGTAGCTTTCTAGTGCTTCTTAAAACGCGATATCGCATCTCAGTTCTATGTTTCATGGTAAGATATAATATGATTTGCGATGCGATATGTATTCCTCTTCTACACTTCAAATGGATGTAAATGCGACACTTCTTTGCAAGGAAATAGCGTTTGCAGATGTCTACGTATCGTAGCAATAGAGTTCTTATGATTCTCAAAACGCGATATCGCATCTCATTTCTATGTTTCATGGTAAGATATAATATGATTTGCGAAGTGTTATGTATTCCTCGCCTACACTTCAAATGAATGTAAATGCGACACTTCTTTGCAAGGAAATAGCGTTTGCAGATGTCTACGTATCGTAGCAGTAGCTTTCTAGTGCTTCTTAAAACGCGATATCGCATCTCATTTCTATGTTTCATGGTAAGATATAATATGATTTGCGGAGTGTTATGTATTCCTCGTCTACACTTCAAATGAATGTAAATGCGACACTTCCTTGCTAGGAAATAGCGTCTGCAGATGTCTAGGTATCGTAGCAATAGAGTTCTAATGCTTCTTAAAACGAGATATTGCATCTCATATCTATGTTTCATGATAAGATATAATATTCATTGCGAAGTGTTATGCATTCCTCGTCTACGATTCAAATGAACGTAAATGCGACAGTTCCTTGCAAGGAAATAGCGTTTGCAGATGTCTACGTATCGTAGCAATAGAGTTCTTATGATCCTTAAAACGCGATATCGCATCTCATTTCTATGTTTCATGGTAAGATATAATATGATTTGCGAAGTGTTATGTATTCCTCGTCTACACTTCAAATGAATGTAAATGCGACACTTCTTTGCAAGGAAATAGCGTTTGCAGATGTCTACGTATCGTAGCAATAGAGTTCTAATGCTTCTTAAAACGCGATATCGCATCTCATTTCTATGTTTCATGGTAAGATATAATATGATTTGCGAAGTGTTATGTATTCCTCGTCTACACTTCAAATGAATGTAAATGCGACACTTCTTTGCAAGGAAATAGCGTTTATAGATGTCTACGTATCGTAGCAATAGAGTTCTTATGATTCTTAAAGCGCGATATCGCATCTCATTTCTATGTTTCATGGTAAGATATAATATAATTTGCGAAGTGTTATGTATTCCTCGTCTACACTTCAAATGAATGCAAATGCGACACTTCTTTGCAAGGAAATAGCGTTTGCAGATGTCTACGTATCGTAGCAATAGAGTTCTAATGCTTCTTAAAACGCGATATCGCATCTCATTTCTATGTTTCATGGTAAGATATAATATGATTTGCGAAGTGTTATGTATTCCTCGCCTACACTTCAAATGAATGTAAATGCGACACTTCTTTGCAAGGAAATAGCGTTTGCAGATGTCTACGTATCGTAGCAGTAGCTTTCTAGTGCTTCTTAAAACGCGATATCGCATCTCAGTTCTATGTTTCATGGTAAGATATAATATGATTTGCGATGCGATATGTATTCCTCTTCTACACTTCAAATGGATGTAAATGCGACACTTCTTTGCAAGGAAATAGCGTTTGCAGATGTCTACGTATCGTAGCAATAGAGTTCTAATGCTTCTTAAAACGCGATATCGCATCTCATTTCTATGTTTCATGGTAAGATATAATATGATTTGCGAAGTGTTATATATTCCTCGCCTACACTTCAAATGAATGTAAATGCGACACTTCTTTGCAAGGAAATAGCGTTTGCAGATGTCTACGTATCGTAGCAGTAGCTTTCTAGTGCTTCTTAAAACGCGATATCGCATCTCAGTTCTATGTTTCATGGTAAGATATAATATGATTTGCGATGCGATATGTATTCCTCTTCTACACTTCAAATGGATGTAAATGCGACACTTCTTTGCAAGGAAATAGCGTTTGCAGATGTCTACGTATCGTAGCAATAGAGTTCTTATGATTCTCAAAACGCGATATCGCATCTCATTTCTATGTTTCATGGTAAGATATAATATGATTTGCGAAGTGTTATGTATTCCTCGCCTACACTTCAAATGAATGTAAATGCGACACTTCTTTGCAAGGAAATAGCGTTTGCAGATGTCTACGTATCGTAGCAGTAGCTTTCTAGTGCTTCTTAAAACGCGATATCGCATCTCATTTCTATGTTTCATGGTAAGATATAATATGATTTGCGGAGTGTTATGTATTCCTCGTCTACACTTCAAATGAATGTAAATGCGACACTTCCTTGCTAGGAAATAGCGTCTGCAGATGTCTAGGTATCGTAGCAATAGAGTTCTAATGCTTCTTAAAACGAGATATTGCATCTCATATCTATGTTTCATGATAAGATATAATATTCATTGCGAAGTGTTATGCATTCCTCGTCTACGATTCAAATGAACGTAAATGCGACAGTTCCTTGCAAGGAAATAGCGTTTGCAGATGTCTACGTATCGTAGCAATAGAGTTCTTATGATCCTTAAAACGCGATATCGCATCTCATTTCTATGTTTCATGGTAAGATATAATATGATTTGCGAAGTGTTATGTATTCCTCGTCTACACTTCAAATGAATGTAAATGCGACACTTCTTTGCAAGGAAATAGCGTTTGCAGATGTCTACGTATCGTAGCAATAGAGTTCTAATGCTTCTTAAAACGCGATATCGCATCTCATTTCTATGTTTCATGGTAAGATATAATATGATTTGCGAAGTGTTATGTATTCCTCGTCTACACTTCAAATGAATGTAAATGCGACACTTCTTTGCAAGGAAATAGCGTTTATAGATGTCTACGTATCGTAGCAATAGAGTTCTTATGATTCTTAAAGCGCGATATCGCATCTCATTTCTATGTTTCATGGTAAGATATAATATAATTTGCGAAGTGTTATGTATTCCTCGTCTACACTTCAAATGAATGTAAATGCGACACTTCTTTGCAAGGAAATAGCGTTTGCAGATTTCTACGTATCGTAGCAATAGAGTTCTAATGCTTCTTAAAACGCGATATCGCATCTCATTTCTATGTTTCATGGTAAGATATAATATGATTTGCGAAGTGTTATGTATTCCTCGCCTACACTTCAAATGAATGTAAATGCGACACTTCTTTGCAAGGAAATAGCGTTTGCAGATGTCTACGTATCGTAGCAGTAGCTTTCTAGTGCTTCTTAAAACGCGATATCGCATCTCAGTTCTATGTTTCATGGTAAGATATAATATGATTTGCGATGCGATATGTATTCCTCTTCTACACTTCAAATGGATGTAAATGCGACACTTCTTTGCAAGGAAATAGCGTTTGCAGATGTCTACGTATCGTAGCAGTAGCTTTCTAGTGCTTCTTAAAACGCGATATCGCATCTCAGTTCTATGTTTCATGGTAAGATATAATATGATTTGCGATGCGATATGTATTCCTCTTCTACACTTCAAATGGATGTAAATGCGACACTTCTTTGCAAGGAAATAGCGTTTGCAGATGTCTACGTATCGTAGCAATAGAGTTCTTATGATTCTCAAAACGCGATATCGCATATCATTTCTATGTTTCATGGTAAGATATAATATGATTTGCGAAGTGTTATGTATTCCTCGCCTACACTTCAAATGAATGTAAATGCGACACTTCTTTGCAAGGAAATAGCGTTTGCAGATGTCTACGTATCGTAGCAGTAGCTTTCTAGTGCTTCTTAAAACGCGATATCGCATCTCATTTCTATGTTTCATGGTAAGATATAATATGATTTGCGGAGTGTTATGTATTCCTCGTCTACACTTCAAATGAATGTAAATGCGACACTTCCTTGCTAGGAAATAGCGTCTGCAGATGTCTAGGTATCGTAGCAATAGAGTTCTAATGCTTCTTAGAACGAGATATTGCATCTCATATCTATGTTTCATGATAAGATATAATATTCATTGCGAAGTGTTATGCATTCCTCGTCTACGATTCAAATGAACGTAAATGCGACAGTTCCTTGCAAGGAAATAGCGTTTGCAGATGTCTACGTATCGTAGCAATAGAGTTCTTATGATCCTTAAAACGCGATATCGCATCTCATTTCTATGTTTCATGGTAAGATATAATATGATTTGCGAAGTGTTATGTATTCCTCGTCTACACTTCAAATGAATGTAAATGCGACACTTCTTTGCAAGGAAATAGCGTTTGCAGATGTCTACGTATCGTAGCAATAGAGTTCTAATGCTTCTTAAAACGCGATATCGCATCTCATTTCTATGTTTCATGGTAAGATATAATATGATTTGCGAAGTGTTATGTATTCCTCGTCTACACTTCAAATGAATGTAAATGCGACACTTCTTTGCAAGGAAATAGCGCTTATAGATGTCTACGTATCGTAGCAATAGAGTTCTTATGATTCTTAAAGCGCGATATCGCATCTCATTTCTATGTTTCATGGTAAGATATAATATAATTTGCGAAGTGTTATGTATTCCTCGTCTACACTTCAAATGAATGCAAATGCGACACTTCTTTGCAAGGAAATAGCGTTTGCAGATGTCTACGTATCGTAGCAATAGAGTTCTAATGCTTCTTAAAACGCGATATCGCAACTCATTTCTATGTTTCATGGTAAGATATAATATGATTTGCGAAGTGTTATGTATTCCTCGCCTACACTTCAAATGAATGTAAATGCGACACTTCTTTGCAAGGAAATAGCGTTTGCAGATGTCTACGTATCGTAGCAGTAGCTTTCTAGTGCTTCTTAAAACGCGATATCGCATCTCAGTTCTATGTTTCATGGTAAGATATAATATGATTTGCGATGCGATATGTATTCCTCTTCTACACTTCAAATGGAAGTAAATGCGACACTTCTTTGCAAGGAAATAGCGTTTGCAGATGTCTACGTATCGTAGCAATAGAGTTCTAATGCTTCTTAAAACGCGATATCGCATCTCATTTCTATGTTTCATGGTAAGATATAATATGATTTGCGAAGTGTTATATATTCCTCGCCTACACTTCAAATGAATGTAAATGCGACACTTCTTTGCAAGGAAATAGCGTTTGCAGATGTCTACGTATCGTAGCAGTAGCTTTCTAGTGCTTCTTCAAACGCGATATCGCATCTCATTTCTATGTTTCATGGTAAGTAATAATATGATTTGCGGAGTGTTATGTGTTCCTCGTCCACACTTCAAATGAATGTAAATGCGACACTTCCTTGCAAGGAAATAGCGTTTGCAGATGTCTACGTATCGTAGCAATAGAGTTCTTATGATTCTCAAAACGCGATATCGCATCTCATTTCTATGTTTCATGGTAAGATATAATATGATTTGCGTAGTGTTATGTATTGCTGGTCTACACTTCAAATGAATGTAAATGCGACACTTCTTTGCAAGGAAATAGCGTTTATAGATGTCTACGCATCGTAGCAACAGAGTTCTTATGATTCTTAAAGCGCGATATCGCATCTCATTTCTATGTTTCATGGTAAGATATAATATAATTTGCGAAGTGTTATGTATTCCTCGTCTACACTTCAAATGAATGTAAATGCGACACTTCTTTGCAAGGAAATAGCGTTTGCAGATGTCTACGTATCGTAGCAATAGAGTTCTAATGCTTCTTAAAACGCGATATCGCATCTCATTTCTATGTTTCATGGTAAGATATAATATGATTTGCGAAGTGTTATGTATTCCTCGCCTACACTTCAAATGAATGTAAATGCGACACTTCTTTGCAAGGAAAAAGCGTTTGCAGATGTCTACGTATCGTAGCAGTAGCTTTCTAGTGCTTCTTAAAACGCGATATCGCATCTCATTTCTATGTTTCATGGTAAGATATAATATGATTTGCGGAGTGTTATGTATTCCTCGTCTACACTTCAAATGAATGTAAATGCGACACTTCCTTGCTAGGAAATAGCGTCTGCAGATGTCTAGGTATCGTAGCAATAGAGTTCTAATGCTTCTTAAAACGAGATATTGCATCTCATATCTATGTTTCATGATAAGATATAATATTCATTGCGAAGTGTTATGCATTCCTCGTCTACGATTCAAATGAATGTAAATGCGACACTTCTTTGCAAGGAAATAGCGTTCGCAGATGTCTACGTATCGTAGCGGTAGCTTTCTAGTGCTTCTTAAAACGCGATATCGCATCTCATTTCTATGTTTCATGGTAAGATATAATATGATTTGCGGAGTGTTATGTATTCCTCGTCCACACTTCAAATGAATGTAAATGCGACACTTCCTTGCTAGGAAATAGCGTTTGTAGATGTCTACGTATCGTAGCAATAGAGTTCTAATGCTTCTTAAAACGCGATATCGCATCTCATTTCTATGTTTCATGGTAAGATATAATATGATTTTCTAAGTGTTATGTAGTCCTCGTCTACACTTCAAATGAATGTGAATGCGACACTTCCTCGCTAGGAAATAGCGTTTGCAGATGTCTACGTATCGTAGCAATGGATTTCTGATGCTTCTTAAAACGCGATATCGCATCTCATTTCTATGTTTCATGGTAAGATATAATATGATTTGCGGAGTGTTATGTATTCCTCGTCTACACTTCAAATGAATGTAAATGCGACACTTCTTTGCAAGGAAATAGCGTTTGCAGATGTCTACGTATCGTAGCAATAGAGTTCTAATGCTTCTTAAAACGCGATATCGCATCTCATTTCTATGTTTCATGGTAAGATATAATATGATTTGCGAAGTGTTATGTATTCCTCGCCTACACTTCAAATGAATGTAAATGCGACACTTCTTTGCAAGGAAAAAGCGTTTGCAGATGTCTACGTATCGTAGCAGTAGCTTTCTAGTGCTTCTTAAAACGCGATATCGCATCTCATTTCTATGTTTCATGGTAAGATATAATATGATTTGCGGAGTGTTATGTATTCCTCGTCTACACTTCAAATGAATGTAAATGCGACACTTCCTTGCTAGGAAATAGCGTCTGCAGATGTCTAGGTATCGTAGCAATAGAGTTCTAATGCTTCTTAAAACGAGATATTGCATCTCATATCTATGTTTCATGATAAGATATAATATTCATTGCGAAGTGTTATGCATTCCTCGTCTACGATTCAAATGAATGTAAATGCGACACTTCTTTGCAAGGAAATAGCGTTTGCAGATGTCTACGTATCGTAGCAGTAGCTTTCTAGTGCTTCTTAAAACGCGATATCGCATCTCATTTCTATGTTTCATGGTAAGATATAATATGATTTGCGGAGTGTTATGTATTCCTCGTCCACACTTCAAATGAATGTAAATGCGACACTTCCTTGCTAGGAAATAGCGTTTGTAGATGTCTACGTATCGTAGCAATAGAGTTCTAATGCTTCTTAAAACGCGATATCGCATCTCATTTCTATGTTTCATGGTAAGATATAATATGATTTTCTAAGTGTTATGTATTCCTCGTCCACACTTCAAATGAATGTAAATGCGACACTTCCTTGCTAGGAAATAGCGTCTGCAGATGTCTAGGTATCGTAGCAATAGAGTTCTAATGCTTCTTAAAACGAGATATTGCATCTCATATCTATGTTTCATGATAAGATATAATATTCATTGCGAAGTGTTATGCATTCCTCGTCTACGATTCAAATGAATGTAAATGCGACACTTCTTTGCAAGGAAATAGCGTTTGCAGATATCTACGTATCGTAGCAATAGAGTTCTAATGCTTCTTAAAACGCGATATCGCATCTCATTTCTATGTTTCATGGTAAGATATAATATGATTTGCGAAGTGTTATGTATTCCTCGCCCACACTTCAAATGAATGTAAATGCTACACTTCCTTGCAAGGAAATAGCGTTTGCAAGTGTCTACCTATCGTAGCAGTAGTGTTCTAATGCTTCATAGAACACGATGTCGCATCTGATTTTTATGTTTCATGGTAAGATATAATATGGTTTGCGAAGTGTTATGTATTCCTCGTCTACACTTCAAATGAATGTAAGTGCGACACTTCCTCGCTAGGAAATAGCGTTTGCAGATGTCTACGAATCGTAGCAATAGAGTTCAAATGCTTCTTAAAACGAGATATTGCATCTCATATCTATGTTTCATGATAAGATATAATATTCATTGCGAAGTGTTATGCATTCCTCGTCTACGATTCAAATGAATGTAAATGCGACACTTCCTTGCAAGGAAATACCGTTTGCAGATGTCTACGTATCGTAGCAATAGAGTTCTAATGCTTCTTAAAACGCGACATCGCATCTCATTTCTATGTTTCATGGTAAGATATAATATGATTTGCGAAGTGTTATGTATTCCTCGTCTACACTTCAAATGAATGTGAATGCGACACTTCCTCGCTAGGAAGTAGCGTTTGCAGATGTCTACGTATCGTAGCAATGGATTTCTGATGCTTCTTAAAACGCGATATCGCATCTCAGTTCTATGTTTCATGGTAAGATATAATATGATTTGCGATGCGATATGTATTCCTCTTCTACACTTCAAATGGATGTAAATGCGACACTTCTTTGCAAGGAAATAGCGTTTGCAGATGTCTACGTATCGTTGCAATAGAGTTCTTATGATTCTTAAAACGCGATATCGCATCACATTTCTATGTTTCATGGTAAGATATAATATAATTTGCGGAGTGTTATGTATTCCTCGTCTACACGTCAAATGAATGTAAATGCGAACTTCCTTGCAAGGAAATAGCGTTTGCAGATGTCTACGTATCGTAGCAATGGATTTCTGATGCTTCTTAAAACGCGGTATCACATCTCAGTTCTAAGTTTCATGGTAAGATATAATATGATTTGCGAAGTGTTATGTATTCCTCGTCTACACTTCAAATGAATGTAAATGCGACACTTCTTTGCAAGGAAATAGCGTTTGCAGATGTCTACGTATCGTAGCAATAGAGATCTAATGCTTCTTAAAACGCGATATCGCATCTCATTTCTATGTTTCATGGTAAGATATAATATGATTTGCAAAGTGTTATGTATTCCTCGCCTACACTTCAAATGAATGTAAATGCGACACTTCTTTGCAAGGAAATAGCGTTTGCAGATGTCTACGTATCGTAGCAGTAGCTTTCTAGTGCTTCTTAAAACGCGATATCGCATCTCATTTCTATGTTTCATGGTAAGATATAATATGATTTGCGGAGTGTTATGTATTCCTCGTCTACACTTCAAATGAATGTAAATGCGACACTTCCTTGCAAGGAAATTGCGTTTGCAGATGTCTACGTATCGTAGCAATAGAGTTCTTATGATTCTCAAAACGCGATATCGCATCTCATTTCTATGTTTCATGGTAAGATATTATATGATTTGCGAAGTGTCATGTATTCCTCGTCTACACTTCAAATGAATGTAAATGCGACACTTCCTTGCTAGGAAATAGCGTCTGCAGATGTCTAGGTATCGTAGCAATAGAGTTCTAATGCTTCTTAAAACGAGATATTGCATCTCATATCTAAGTTTCATGATAAGATATAATATTCATTGCGAAGTGTTATGCATTCCTCGTCTACGATTCAAATGAACGTAAATGCGACACTTCCTTGCAAGGAAATAGCGTTTGCAGATGTCTACGTATCGTAGCAACAGAGTTCTAATGCTTCTTAAAACGCGATATCGCATCGCATTTCTATGTTTCATGGTAAGATGTAATATGATTTGCGAAGTGTTATGTATTCCTCCTCTACACTTCAAATGAATGTAAATGCGGCACTTCCTTGCAAGGAAATAGCGTTTGCAAATGTCTACCTGTCGTAGCAATAGTGTTCTAATGCTTCTTAAAACGCGATATCGCATCTCATTTCTATGTTGCATGGTAAGATATAACATGATTTGCGAAGTGTTATGTATTCCTCGTCTACACTTCAAATGACTGTGAATGCGATACTTCCTCGCTAGGAAATAGCGTTTGCAGATGTCTACGTATCGTAGCAATAGAGTCCTTATGATCCTTAAAACGCGATATCGCATCTCATTTCTATGTTTCATGGTAAGATATAATATGATTTGCGGACTGTTATGTATTCCTCGTCTACATTTCAAATGAATGTAAACGCGACACTTCCTTGCTAGGAAATAGCGTTTGTAGATGTCTACGTATCGTAGCAATAGAGTTCTAATGCTTCTTAAAACGCGATATCGCATCTCATTTCTATGTTTCATGGTAAGATATAATATGATTTTCTAAGTGTTATGTAGTCCTCGTCTACACTTCAAATGAATGTGAATGCGACACTTCCTCGCTAGGAAATAGCGTTTGCAGATGTCTACGTATCGTAGCAATGGATTTCTGGTGCTTCTTAAAACGCGATATCGCATCTCATTTCTATGTTTCATGGTAAGATATAATATGATTTGCGGAGTGTTATGTATTCCTCGTCTACACTTCAAATGAATGTAAATGCGACACTTCTCTGCAAGGGAATAGCGTTTGCAGATGTCTACGTATCGTAGCAATAGAGTTCTTATGATTCTTGAAACGCGATATCGCATCTCATTTCTATGTTTCATGGTACGATATAATATGATTTGCGAAGTGTTATGTATTCCTCGTCTACACTTCAAATGAATGTAAATGCGACACTTCTTTGCAAGGAAATAGCGTTTGCAGATGTCTACGTATCGTAGCAATAGAGTTCTAATGCTTCTTAAAACGCGATATCGCATCTCATTTCTATGTTTCATGGTAAGATATAATATGATTTGCGAAGTGTTATGTATTCCTCGCCTACACTTCAAATGAATGTAAATGCGACACTTCTTTGCAAGGAAATAGCGTTTGCAGATGTCTACGTATCGTAGCAGTAGCTTTCTAGTGCTTCTTAAAACGCGATATCGCATCTCATTTCTATGTTTCATGGTAAGATATAATATGATTTGCGGAGTGTTATGTATTCCTCGACCACACTTCAAATGAATGTAAATGCGACACTTCCTTGCAAGGAAATAGCGTTTGCAGATGTCTACGTATCGTAGCAATAGAGTTCTTATGATTCTCAAAACGCGATATCGCATCTCATTTCTATGTTTCATGGTAAGATATAATATGATTTGCGTAGTGTTATGTATTCCTCGTCTACACTTCAAATGAATGTAAATGCGACACTTCTTTGCAAGGAAATAGCGTTTATAGATGTCTACGTATCGTAGCAATAGAGTTCTTATGATTCTTAAAGCGCGATATCGCATCTCATTTCTATGTTTCATGGTAAGATATAATATAATTTGCGAAGTGTTATGTATTCCTCGTCTACACTTCAAATGAATGTAAATGCGACACTTCTTTGCAAGGAAATAGCGTTTGCAGATGTCTACGTATCGTAGCAATAGAGTTCTAATGCTTCTTAAAACGCGATATCGCATGTCATTTCTATGTTTCATGGTAAGATATAATATGATTTGCGAAGTGTTATGTATTCCTCGCCTACACTTCAAATGAATGTAAATGCGACACTTCTTTGCAAGGAAATAGCGTTTGCAGATGTCTACGTATCGTAGCAGTAGCATTCTAGTGCTTCTTAAAACGCGATATCGCATCTCATTTCTATGTTTCATGGTAAGATATAATATGATTTGCGGAGTGTTATGTATTCCTCGTCCACACTTCAAATTAATGTAAATGCGACTCTTCCTTGCAAGGAAATAGCGTTTGCAGATGTCTACGTATCGTAGCAATAGAGTTCTTATGATTCTCAAAACGCGATATCGCATCTCATTTCTATGTTTCATGGTAAGATATAATATGATTTGCGTAGTGTTACGTATTCCTCGTCTACACTTCAAATGAATGTAAATGCGACACTTCTTTGCAAGGAAATAGCGTTTATAGATGTCTACGTATCGTAGCAATAGAGTTCTTATGATTCTTAAAGCGCGATATCGCATCTCATTTCTATGTTTCATGGTAAGATATAATATAATTTGCGAAGTGTTATGTATTCCTCGTCTACACTTCAAATGAATGTAAATGCGACACTTCTTTGCAAGGAAATAGCGTTTGCAGATGTCTACGTATCGTAGCAATAGAGTTCTAATGCTTCTTAGAACGCGATATCGCATCTCATTTCTATGTTTCATGGTAAGATATAATATGATTTGCGAAGTGTTATGTATTCCTCGTCTGCACTTCAAATGAATGTAAATGCGACACTTCTTTGCAAGGAAATAGCGTTTGCAGATGTCTACGTATCGTAGCAATAGAGTTCTAATGCTTCTTAAAACGCGATATCGCATCTCATTTCTATGTTTCATGGTAAGATATAATATGATTTGCGAAGTGTTATGTATTCCTCGCCTACACTTCAAATGAATGTAAATGCGACACTTCTTTGCAAGGAAAAAGCGTTTGCAGATGTCTACGTATCGTAGCAGTAGCATTCTAGTGCTTCTTAAAACGCGATATCGCATCTCATTTCTATGTTTCATGGTAAGATATAATATGATTTGCGGAGTGTTATGTATTCCTCGTCTACACTTCAAATGAATGTAAATGCGACACTTCCTTGCTAGGAAATAGCGTCTGCAGATGTCTAGGTATCGTAGCAATAGAGTTCTAATGCTTCTTAAAACGAGATATTGCATCTCATATCTATGTTTCATGATAAGATATAATATTCATTGCGAAGTGTTATGCATTCCTTGTCTACGATTCAAATGAATGTAAATGCGACACTTCTTTGCAAGGAAATAGCGTTTGCAGATGTCTACGTATCGTAGCAATAGAGTTGTAATGCTTCTCAAAACGCGATATCGCATCTCATTTCTATGTTTCATGGTAAGATATAATATGATTTGCGAAGTGTTATGTATTCCTCGCCTACACTTCAAATGAATGTAAATGCTACACTTCCTTGCAAGGAAATAGCGTTTGCAAGTGTCTACCTATCGCAGCAGTAGTGTTCTAATGCTTCATAGAACACGATGTCGCATCTGATTTTTATGTTTCATGGTAAGATATAATATGGTTTGCGAAGTGTTATGTATTCCTCGTCTACACTTCAAATGAATGTAAGTGCGACACTTCCTCGCTAGGAAATAGCGTTTGCAGATGTCTACGAATCGTAGCAATAGAGTTCAAATGCTTCTTAAAACGAGATATTGCATCTCATATCTATGTTTCATGATAAGATATAATATTCATTGCGAAGTGTTATGCATTCCTCGTCTACGATTCAAACGAATGTAAATGCGACACTTCCTTGCAAGGAAATAGCGTTTGCAGATGTCTACGTATCGTAGCAATAGAGTTCTAATGCTTCTTAAAACGCGATATCGCATCGCATTTCTATGTTTCATGGTAAGATATAATATGATTTGCGAAGTGTTATGTATTCCTCGTCTACACTTCAAATGAATGTGAATGCGACACTTCCTCGCTAGGAAGTAGCGTTTGCAGATGTCTACGTATCGTAGCAATGGATTTCTGATGCTTCTTAAAACGCGATATCGCATCTCAGTTCTATGTTTCATGGTAAGATATAATATGATTTGCGATGCGATATGTATTCCTCTTCTACACTTCAAATGGATGTAAATGCGACACTTCTTTGCAAGGAAATAGCGTTTGCAGATGTCTACGTATCGTTGCAATAGAGTTCTTATGATTCTTAAAACGCGATATCGCATCACATTTCTATGTTTCATGGTAAGATATAACATGATCTGCGGAGTGTTATGTATTCCTCGTCTACACGTCAAATGAATGTAAATGCGAACTTCCTTGCAAGGAAATAGCGTTTGCAGATGTCTACGTATCGTAGCAATGGATTTCTGATGCTTCTTAAAACGCGGTATCACATCTCAGTTCTATGTTTCATGGTAAGATATAATATGATTTGCGAAGTGTTATGTATTCCTGGTCTACACTTCAAATGAATGTAAATGCGACACTTCTTTGCAAGGAAATAGCGTTTGCAGATGTCTACGTATCGTAGCAATAGAGTTCTAATGCTTCTTAAAACGCGATATCGCATCTCATTTCTATGTTTCATGGTAAGATATAATATGATTTGCAAAGTGTTATGTATTCCTCGCCTACACTTCAAATGAATGTAATTGCGACACTTCTTTGCAAGCAAATAGCGTTTGCAGATGTCTACGTATCGTAGCAGTAGCTTTCTAGTGCTTCTTAAAACGCGATATCGCATCTCATTTCTATGTTTCATGGTAAGATATAATATGATTTGCGGAGTGTTATGTATTCCTCGTCTACACTTCAAATGAATGTAAATGCGACACTTACTTGCAAGGAAATAGCGTTTGCAGATGTCTACGTATCGTAGCAATAGAGTTCTTATGATTCTTAAAACGCTATATCGCATCTCATTTCTATGTTTCATGGTAAGATATAATATGATTTGCGGAGTGTTATGTATTCCTCGTCTACACTTCAAATGAATGTAAATGCGACACTTCCTTGCAAGGAAATTGCGTTTGCAGATGTCTACGTATCGTAGCAATAGAGTTCTTATGATTCTCAAAACGCGATATCGCATCTCATTTCTATGTTTCATGGTAAGATATTATATGATTTGCGAAGTGTCATGTATTCCTCGTCTACACTTCAAATGAATGTAAATGCGACACCTCCTTGCTAGGAAATAGCGTCTGCAGATGTCTAGGTATCGTAGCAATAGAGTTCTAATGCTTCTTAAAACGAGATATTGCATCTCATATCTAAGATTCATGATAAGATATAATATTCATTGCGAAGTGTTATGCATTCCTCGTCTACGATTCAAATGAACGTAAATGCGACACTTCCTTGCAAGGAAATAGCGTTTGCAGATGTCTACATATCGTAGCAACAGAGTTCTAATGCTTCTTAAAACGCGATATCGCATCGCATTTCTATGTTTCATGGTAAGATGTAATATGATTTGCGAAGTGTTATGTATTCCTCCTCTACACTTCAAATGAATGTAAATGCGGCACTTCCTTGCAAGGAAATAGCGTTTGCAAATGTCTACCTGTCGTAGCAATAGTGTTCTAATGCTTCTTAAAACGCGATATCGCATCTCATTTCTATGTTGCATGGTAAGATATAACATGATTTGCGAAGTGTTATGTATTCCTCGTCTGCACTTCAAATGACTGTGAATGCGATACTTCCTCGCTAGGAAATAGCGTTTGCAGATGTCTACGTATCGTAGCAATAGAGTTCTTATGATCCTTAAAACGCGATATCGCATCTCATTTCTATGTTTCATGGTAAGATATAATATGATTTGCGGACTGTTATGTATTCCTCGTCTACATTTCAAATGAATGTAAACGCGACACTTCCTTGCTAGGAAATAGCGTTTGTAGATGTCTACGTATCGTAGCAATAGAGTTCTAATGCTTCTTAAAACGCGATACCGCATCTCATTTCTATGTTTCATGGTAAGATATAATATGATTTTCTAAGTGTTATGTAGTCCTCGTCTACACTTCAAATGAATGTGAATGCGACACTTCCTCGCTAGGAAATAGCGTTTGCAGATGTCTACGTATCGTAGCAATGGATTTCTGATGCTTCTTAAAACGCGATATCGCATCTCATTTCTATGTTTCATGGTAAGATATAATATGATTTGCGAAGTGTTATGTATTCCTCGTCTACACTTCAAATGAATCTAAATGCGACACTTCTTTGCAAGGAAATAGCGTTTGCAAATGTCTACGTATCGTTGCAATAGAGTTCTTATGATTCTTAAAACGCTATATCGCATCTCATTTCTATGTTTCATGGTAAGATATAATATGATTTGCGGAGTGTTATGTATTCCTCGTCTACACTTCAAATGAATGTAAATGCGACACTTCCTTGCAAGGAAATAGAGTTTGCAGATGTCTACGTATCGTAGCAATAGAGTTCTTATGATTCTCAAAACGCGATATCGCATCTCATTTCTATGTTTCATGGTAAGATATAATATGATTTGCGTAGTGTTATGTATTCCTCGTCTACACTTCAAATGAATGTAAATGCGACACTTCTTTGCAAGGAAATAGCGTCTGCAGATGTCTAGGTATCGTAGCAATAGAGTTCTAATGCTTCTTAAAACGCGATATCGCATCGCATTTCTATGTTTCATGGTAAGATGTAATATGATTTGCGAAGTGTTATGTATTCCTCCTCTACACTTCAAATGAATGTAAATGCGGCACTTCCTTGCAAGGAAATAGCGTTTGCAAATGTCTACCTGTCGTAGCAATAGTGTTCTAATGCTTCTTAAAACGCGATATCGCATCTCATTTCTATGTTGCATGGTAAGATATAACATGATTTGCGAAGTGTTATGTATTCCTCGTCTACACTTCAAATGACTGTGAATGCGATACTTCCTCGCTAGGAAATAGCGTTTGCAGATGTCTACGTATCGTAGCAATAGAGTTCTTATGATCCTTAAAACGCGATATCGCATCTCATTTCTATGTTTCATGGTAAGATATAATATGATTTGCGGACTGTTATGTATTCCTCGTCTACATTTCAAATGAATGTAAACGCGACACTTCCTTGCTAGGAAATAGCGTTTGTAGATGTCTACGTATCGTAGCAATAGAGTTCTAATGCTTCTTAAAACGCGATATCGCATCTCATTTCTATGTTTCATGGTAAGATATAATATGATTTTCTAAGTGTTATGTAGTCCTCGTCTACACTTCAAATGAATGTGAATGCGACACTTCCTCGCTAGGAAATAGCGTTTGCAGATGTCTACGTATCGTAGCAATGGATTTCTGATGCTTCTTAAAACGCGATATCGCATCTCATTTCTATGTTTCATGGTAAGATATAATATGATTTGCGAAGTGTTATGTATTCCTCGTCTACACTTCAAATGAATCTAAATGCGACACTTCTTTGCAAGGAAATAGCGTTTGCAAATGTCTACGTATCGTTGCAATAGAGTTCTTATGATTCTTAAAACGCTATATCGCATCTCATTTCTATGTTTCATGGTAAGATATAATATGATTTGCGGAGTGTTATGTATTCCTCGTCTACACTTCAAATGAATGTAAATGCGACACTTCCTTGCAAGGAAATAGAGTTTGCAGATGTCTACGTATCGTAGCAACAGAGTTCTAATGCTTCTTAAAACGCGATATCGCATCGCATTCCTATGTTTCATGGTAAGATGTAATATGATTTGCGAAGTGTTATGTATTCCTCCTCTACACTTCAAATGAATGTAAATGCGGCACTTCCTTGCAAGGAAATAGCGTTTGCAAATGTCTACCTGTCGTAGCAATAGTGTTCTAATGCTTCTTAAAACGCGATATCGCATCTCATTTCTATGTTTCATGGTAAGATATAATATGATTTGCGTAGTGTTATGTATTCCTCGTCTACACTTCAAATGAATGTAAATGCGACACTTCTCTGCAAGGGAATAGCGTTTGCAGATGTCTACGTATCGTAGCAATAGAGTTCTTATGATTCTTGAAACGCGATATCGCATCTCATTTCTATGTTTCATGGTACGATATAATATGATTTGCGAAGTGTTATGTATTCCTCGTCTACACTTCAAATGAATGTAAATGCGACACTTCTTTGCAAGGAAATAGCGTTTGCAGATGTCTACGTATCGTAGCAATAGAGTTGTAATGCTCCTTAAAACGCGATATCGCATCTCATTTCTATGTTTCATGGTAAGATATAATATGATTTGCGGAGTGTTATGTATTCCTCGTCCACACTTCAAATGTATGTAAATGCGACACTTCCTTGCAAGGAAATAGCGTTTGCAGATGTCTACGTATCGTTGCAATAGAGTTCTTATGATTCTTAAAACGCTATATCGCATCTCATTTCTATGTTTCATGGTAAGATATAATATGATTTGCGGAGCGTTATGTATTCCTCGTCTACACTTCAAATGAATGTAAATGCGACACTTCCTTGCAAGGAAATAGAGTTTGCAGATGTCTACGTATCGTAGCAATAGAGTTCTTATGATTCTCAAAACGCGATATCGCATCTCATTTCTATGTTTCATGGTAAGATATAATATGATTTGCGTAGTGTTATGTATTCCTCGTCTACACTTCAAATGAATCTAAATGCGGCACTTCCTTGCAAGGAAATAGCGTTTGCAAATGTCTACCTGTCGTAGCAATAGTGTTCTAATGCTTCTTAAAACGCGATATCGCATCTCATTTCTATGTTTCATGGTAAGATATAATATGATTTGCGTAGTGTTATGTATTCCTCGTCTACACTTCAAATGAATGTAAATGCGACACTTCTCTGCAAGGGAATAGCGTTTATAGATGTCTACGTATCGTAGCAATAGAGTTCTTATGATTCTCAAAACGCGATATCGCATCTCATTTCTATGTTTCATGGTAAGATATAATATGATTTGCGTAGTGTTACGTATTCCTCGTCTACACTTCAAATGAATGTAAATGCGACACTTCTTTGCAAGGAAATAGCGTTTATAGATGTCTACGTATCGTAGCAATAGAGTTCTTATGATTCTTAAAGCGCGATATCGCATCTCATTTCTATGTTTCATGGTAAGATATAATATAATTTGCGAAGTGTTATGTATTCCTCGTCTACACTTCAAATGAATGTAAATGCGACACTTCTTTGCAAGGAAATAGCGTTTGCAGATGTCTACGTATCGTAGCAATAGAGTTCTAATGCTTCTTAGAACGCGATATCGCATCTCATTTCTATGTTTCATGGTAAGATATAATATGATTTGCGAAGTGTTATGTATTCCTCGTCTACACTTCAAATGAATGTAAATGCGACACTTCTTTGCAAGGAAATAGCGTTTGCAGATGTCTACGTATCGTAGCAATAGAGTTCTAATGCTTCTTAAAACGCGATATCGCATCTCATTTCTATGTTTCATGGTAAGATATAATATGATTTGCGAAGTGTTATGTATTCCTCGCCTACACTTCAAATGAATGTAAATGCGACACTTCTTTGCAAGGAAAAAGCGTTTGCAGATGTCTACGTATCGTAGCAGTAGCTTTCTAGTGCTTCTTAAAACGCGATATCGCATCTCATTTCTATGTTTCATGGTAAGATATAATATGATTTGCGGAGTGTTATGTATTCCTCGTCTACACTTCAAATGAATGTAAATGCGACACTTCCTTGCTAGGAAATAGCGTCTGCAGATGTCTAGGTATCGTAGCAATAGAGTTCTAATGCTTCTTAAAACGAGATATTGCATCTCATATCTATGGTTCATGATAAGATATAATATTCATTGCGAAGTGTTATGCATTCCTTGTCTACGATTCAAATGAATGTAAATGCGACACTTCTTTGCAAGGAAATAGCGTTTGCAGATGTCTACGTATCGTAGCAATAGAGTTGTAATGCTTCTTAAAACGCGATATCGCATCTCATTTCTATGTTTCATGGTAAGATATAATATGATTTGCGAAGTGTTATGTATTCCTCGCCTACACTTCAAATGAATGTAAATGCTACACTTCCTTGCAAGGAAATAGCGTTTGCAAGTGTCTACCTATCGCAGCAGTAGTGTTCTAATGCTTCATAGAACACGATGTCGCATCTGATTTTTATGTTTCATGGTAAGATATAATATGGTTTGCGAAGTGTTATGTATTCCTCGTCTACACTTCAAATGAATGTAAGTGCGACACTTCCTCGCTAGGAAATAGCGTTTGCAGATGTCTACGAATCGTAGCAATAGAGTTCAAATGCTTCTTAAAACGAGATATTGCATCTCATATCTATGTTTCATGATAAGATATAATATTCATTGCGAAGTGTTATGCATTCCTCGTCTACGATTCAAACGAATGTAAATGCGACACTTCCTTGCAAGGAAATAGCGTTTGCAGATGTCTACGTATCGTAGCAATAGAGTTCTAATGCTTCTTAAAACGCGATATCGCATCGCATTTCTATGTTTCATGGTAAGATATAATATGATTTGCGAAGTGTTATGTATTCCTCGTCTACACTTCAAATGAATGTGAATGCGACACTTCCTCGCTAGGAAGTAGCGTTTGCAGATGTCTACGTATCGTAGCAATGGATTTCTGATGCTTCTTAAAACGCGATATCGCATCTCAGTTCTATGTTTCATGGTAAGATATAATATGATTTGCGATGCGATATGTATTCCTCTTCTACACTTCAAATGGATGTAAATGCGACACTTCTTTGCAAGGAAATAGCGTTTGCAGATGTCTACGTATCGTTGCAATAGAGTTCTTATTATTCTTAAAACGCGATATCGCATCACATTTCTATGTTTCATGGTAAGATATAACATGATCTGCGGAGTGTTATGTATTCCTCGTCTACACGTCAAATGAATGTAAATGCGAACTTCCTTGCAAGGAAATAGCGTTTGCAGATGTCTACGTATCGTAGCAATGGTTTTCTGATGCTTCTTAAAACGCGGTATCACATCTCAGTTCTATGTTTCATGGTAAGATATAATATGATTTGCGAAGTGTTATGTATTCCTGGTCTACACTTCAAATGAATGTAAATGCGACACTTCTTTGCAAGGAAATAGCGTTTGCAGATGTCTACGTATCGTAGCAATAGAGTTCTAATGCTTCTTAAAACGCGATATCGCATCTCATTTCTATGTTTCATGGTAAGATATAATATAATTTGCAAAGTGTTATGTATTCCTCGCCTACACTTCAAATGAATGTAAATGCGACACTTCTTTGCAAGCAAATAGCGTTTGCAGATGTCTACGTATCGTAGCAGTAGCTTTCTAGTGCTTCTTAAAACGCGATATCGCATCTCATTTCTATGTTTCATGGTAAGATATAATATGATTTGCGGAGTGTTATGTATTCCTCGTCTACACTTCAAATGAATGTAAATGCGACACTTACTTGCAAGGAAATAGCGTTTGCAGATGTCTACGTATCGTAGCAATAGAGTTCTTATGATTCTTAAAACGCTATATCGCACCTCATTTCTATGTTTCATGGTAAGATATAATATGATTTGCGGAGTGTTATGTATTCCTCGTCTACACTTCAAATGAATGTAAATGCGACACTTCCTTGCAAGGAAATTGCGTTTGCAGATGTCTACGTATCGTAGCAATAGAGTTCTTATGATTCTCAAAACGCGATATCGCATCTCATTTCTATGTTTCATGGTAAGATATTATATGATTTGCGAAGTGTCATGTATTCCTCGTCTACACTTCAAATGAATGTAAATGCGACACCTCCTTGCTAGGAAATAGCGTCTGCAGATGTCTAGGTATCGTAGCAATAGAGTTCTAATGCTTCTTAAAACGAGATATTGCATCTCATATCTAAGATTCATGATAAGATATATTATTCATTGCGAAGTGTTATGCATTCCTCGTCTACGATTCAAATGAACGTAAATGCGACACTTCCTTGCAAGGAAATAGCGTTTGCAGATGTCTACATATCGTAGCAACAGAGTTCTAATGCTTCTTAAAACGCGATATCGCATCGCATTTCTATGTTTCATGGTAAGATGTAATATGATTTGCGAAGTGTTATGTATTCCTCCTCTACACTTCAAATGAATGTAAATGCGGCACTTCCTTGCAAGGAAATAGCGTTTGCAAATGTCTACCTGTCGTAGCAATAGTGTTCTAATGCTTCTTAAAACGCGATATCGCATCTCATTTCTATGTTGCATGGTAAGATATAACATGATTTGCGAAGTGTTATGTATTCCTCGTCTGCACTTCAAATGACTGTGAATGCGATACTTCCTCGCTAGGAAATAGCGTTTGCAGATGTCTACGTATCGTAGCAATAGAGTTCTTATGATCCTTAAAACGCGATATCGCATCTCATTTCTATGTTTCATGGTAAGATATAATATGATTTGCGGACTGTTATGTATTCCTCGTCTACATTTCAAATGAATGTAAACGCGACACTTCCTTGCTAGGAAATAGCGTTTGTAGATGTCTACGTATCGTAGCAATAGAGTTCTAATGCTTCTTAAAACGCGATATCGCATCTCATTTCTATGTTTCATGGTAAGATATAATATGATTTTCTAAGTGTTATGTAGTCCTCGTCTACACTTCAAATGAATGTGAATGCGACACTTCCTCGCTAGGAAATAGCGTTTGCAGATGTCTACGTATCGTAGCAATGGATTTCTGATGCTTCTTAAAACGCGATATCGCATCTCATTTCTATGTTTCATGGTAAGATATAATATGATTTGCGAAGTGTTATGTATTCCTCGTCTACACTTCAAATGAATCTAAATGCGACACTTCTTTGCAAGGAAATAGCGTTTGCAAATGTCTACGTATCGTTGCAATAGAGTTCTTATGATTCTTAAAACGCTATATCGCATCTCATTTCTATGTTTCATGGTAAGATATAATATGATTTGCGGAGTGTTATGTATTCCTCGTCTACACTTCAAATGAATGTAAATGCGACACTTCCTTGCAAGGAAATAGAGTTTGCAGATGTCTACGTATCGTAGCAACAGAGTTCTAATGCTTCTTAAAACGCGATATCGCATCGCATTCCTATGTTTCATGGTAAGATGTAATATGATTTGCGAAGTGTTATGTATTCCTCCTCTACACTTCAAATGAATGTAAATGCGGCACTTCCTTGCAAGGAAATAGCGTTTGCAAATGTCTACCTGTCGTAGCAATAGTGTTCTAATGCTTCTTAAAACGCGATATCGCATCTCATTTCTATGTTTCATGGTAAGATATAATATGATTTGCGTAGTGTTATGTATTCCTCGTCTACACTTCAAATGAATGTAAATGCGACACTTCTCTGCAAGGGAATAGCGTTTGCAGATGTCTACGTATCGTAGCAATAGAGTTCTTATGATTCTTGAAACGCGATATCGCATCTCATTTCTATGTTTCATGGTACGATATAATATGATTTGCGAAGTGTTATGTATTCCTCGTCTACACTTCAAATGAATGTAAATGCGACACTTCTTTGCAAGGAAATAGCGTTTGCAGATGTCTACGTATCGTAGCAATAGAGTTCTAATGCTCCTTAAAACGCGATATCGCATCTCATTTCTATGTTTCATGGTAAGATATAATATGATTTGCGGAGTGTTATGTATTCCTCGTCCACACTTCAAATGTATGTAAATGCGACACTTCCTTGCAAGGAAATAGCGTTTGCAGATGTCTACGTATCGTTGCAATAGAGTTCTTATGATTCTTAAAACGCTATATCGCATCTCATTTCTATGTTTCATGGTAAGATATAATATGATTTGCGGAGCGTTATGTATTCCTCGTCTACACTTCAAATGAATGTAAATGCGACACTTCCTTGCAAGGAAATAGAGTTTGCAGATGTCTACGCATCGTAGCAATAGAGTTCTTATGATTCTCAAAACGCGATATCGCATCTCATTTCTATGTTTCATGGTAAGATATAATATGATTTGCGTAGTGTTATGTATTCCTCGTCTACACTTCAAATGAATCTAAATGCGGCACTTCCTTGCAAGGAAATAGCGTTTGCAAATGTCTACCTGTCGTAGCAATAGTGTTCTAATGCTTCTTAAAACGCGATATCGCATCTCATTTCTATGTTTCATGGTAAGATATAATATGATTTGCGTAGTGTTATGTATTCCTCGTCTACACTTCAAATGAATGTAAATGCGACACTTCTCTGCAAGGGAATAGCGTTTGCAGATGTCTACGTATCGTAGCAATAGAGTTCTTATGATTCTTGAAACGCGATATCGCATCTCATTTCTATGTTTCATGGTACGATATAATATGATTTGCGAAGTGTTATGTATTCCTCGTCTACACTTCAAATGAATGTAAATGCGACACTTCTTTGCAAGGAAATAGCGTGTGCAGATGTCTACGTATCGTAGCAATAGAGTTCTAATGCTCCTTAAAACGCGATATCGCATCTCATTTCTATGTTTCATGGTAAGATATAATATGATTTGCGGAGTGTTATGTATTCCTCGTCCACACTTCAAATGTATGTAAATGCGACACTTCCTTGCAAGGAAATAGCGTTTGCAGATGTCTACGTATCGTTGCAATAGAGTTCTTATGATTCTTAAAACGCTATATCGCATCTCATTTCTATGTTTCATGGTAAGATATAACATGATTTGCGGAGCGTTATGTATTCCTCGTCTACACTTCAAATGAATGTAAATGCGACACTTCCTTGCAAGGAAATAGAGTTTGCAGATGTCTACGTATCGTAGCAATAGAGTTCTTATGATTCTCAAAACGCGATATCGCATCTCATTTCTATGTTTCATGGTAAGATATAATATGATTTGCGTAGTGTTATGTATTCCTCGTCTACACTTCAAATGAATCTAAATGCGACACTTCTTTGCAAGGAAATAGCGTTTGCAAATGTCTACGTATCGTTGCAATAGAGTTCTTATGATTCTTAAAACGCTATATCGCATCTCATTTCTATGTTTCATGGTAAGATATAATATGATTTGCGGAGTGTTATGTATTCCTCGTCTACACTTCAAATGAATGTAAATGCGACACTTCCTTGCAGGGAAATAGAGTTTGCAGATGTCTACGTATCGTAGCAATAGAGTTCTTATGATTCTCAAAACGCGATATCGCATCTCATTTCTATGTTTCATGGTAAGATATAATATGATTTGCGTAGTGTTATGTATTCCTCGTCTACACTTCAAATGAATCTAAATGCGACACTTCTTTGCAAGGAAATAGCGTTTGCAAATGTCTACGTATCGTTGCAATAGAGTTCTTATGATTCTTAAAACGCTATATCGCATCTCATTTCTATGTTTCATGGTAAGATATAATATGATTTGCGGAGTGTTATGTATTCCTCGTCTACACTTCAAATGAATGTAAATGCGACACTTCCTTGCAGGGAAATAGAGTTTGCAGATGTCTACGTATCGTAGCAATAGAGTTCTTATGATTCTCAAAACGCGATATCGCATCTCATTTCTATGTTTCATGGTAAGATATAATATGATTTGCGTAGTGTTATGTATTCCTCGTCTACACTTCAAATGAATGTAAATGCGACACTTCTTTGCAAGGAAATAGCGTCTGCAGATGTCTAGGTATCGTAGCAATAGAGTTCTAATGCTTCTTAAAACGAGATATTGCATCTCATATCTAAGTTTCATGATAAGATATAATATTCATTGCGAAGTGTTATGCATTCCTCGTCTACGATTCAAATGAACGTAAATGCAACACTTCCTTCCAAGGAAATAGCGTTTGCAGATGTCTACGTATCGTAGCAACAGAGCTCTAATGCTTCTTAAAACGCGATATCGCATCGCATTTCTATGTTTCATGGTAAGATGTAATATGATTTGCGAAGTGTTATGTATTCCTCCTCTACACTTCAAATGAATGTAAATGCGGCACTTCCTTGCAAGGAAATAGCGTTTGCAAATGTCTACCTGTCGTAGCAATAGTGTTCTAATGCTTCTTAAAACGCGATATCGCATCTCATTTCTATGTTGCATGGTAAGATATAACATGATTTGCGAAGTGTTATGTATTCCTCGTCTACACTTCAAATGACTGTGAATGCGATACTTCCTCGCTAGGAAATAGCGTTTGCAGATGTCTACGTATCGTAGCAATAGAGTTCTTATGATCCTTAAAACGCGATATCGCATCTCATTTCTATGTTTCATGGTAAGATATAATATGATTTGCGGACTGTTATGTATTCCTCGTCTACATTTCAAATGAATGTAAACGCGACACTTCCTTGCTAGGAAATAGCGTTTGTAGATGTCTACGTATCGTAGCAATAGAGTTCTAATGCTTCTTAAAACGCGATATCGCATCTCATTTCTATGTTTCATGGTAAGATATAATATGATTTTCTAAGTGTTATGTAGTCCTCGTCTACACTTCAAATGAATGTGAATGCGACACTTCCTCGCTAGGAAGTAGCGTTTGCAGATGTCTACGTATCGTAGCAATGGATTTCTGATGCTTCTTAAAACGCGATATCGCATCTCATTTCTATGTTTCATGGTAAGATATAATATGATTTGCGAAGTGTTATGTATTCCTCGTCTACACTTCAAATGAATCTAAATGCGACACTTCTTTGCAAGGAAATAGCGTTTGCAAATGTCTACGTATCGTTGCAATAGAGTTCTTATGATTCTTAAAACGCTATATCGCATCTCATTTCTATGTTTCATGGTAAGATATAATATGATTTGCGGAGTGTTATGTATTCCTCGTCTACACTTCAAATGAATCTAAATGCGACACTTCTTTGCAAGGAAATAGCGTTTGCAAATGTCTACGTATCGTTGCAATAGAGTTCTTATGATTCTTAAAACGCTATATCGCATCTCATTTCTATGTTTCATGGTAAGATATAATATGATTTGCGGAGTGTTATGTATTCCTCGTCTACACTTCAAATGAATGTAAATGCGACACTTCCTTGCAGGGAAATAGAGTTTGCAGATGTCTACGTATCGTAGCAATAGAGTTCTTATGATTCTCAAAACGCGATATCGCATCTCATTTCTATGTTTCATGGTAAGATATTATATGATTTGCGAAGTGTCATGTATTCCTCGTCTACACTTCAAATGAATGTAAATGCGACACTTCCTTGCAAGGAAATTGCGTTTGCAGATGTCTACGTATCGTAGCAATAGAGTTCTTATGATTCTCAAAACGCGATATCGCATCTCATTTCTATGTTTCATGGTAAGATATTATATGATTTGCGAAGTGTCATGTATTCCTCGTCTACACTTCAAATGAATGTAAATGCGACACCTCCTTGCTAGGAAATAGCGTCTGCAGATGTCTAGGTATCGTAGCAATAGAGTTCTAATGCTTCTTAAAACGAGATATTGCATCTCATATCTAAGTTTCATGATAAGATATAATATTCATTGCGAAGTGTTATGCATTCCTCGTCTACGATTCAAATGAACGTAAATGCGACACTTCCTTGCAAGGAAATAGCGTTTGCAGATGTCTACATATCGTAGCAACAGAGTTCTAATGCTTCTTAAAACGCGATATCGCATCGCATTTCTATGTTTCATGGTAAGATGTAATATGATTTGCGAAGTGTTATGTATTCCTCCTCTACACTTCAAATGAATGTAAATGCGGCACTTCCTTGCAAGGAAATAGCGTTTGCAAATGTCTACCTGTCGTAGCAATAGTGTTCTAATGCTTCTTAAAACGCGATATCGCATCTCATTTCTATGTTGCATGGTAAGATATAACATGATTTGCGAAGTGTTATGTATTCCTCGTCTACACTTCAAATGACTGTGAATGCGATACTTCCTCGCTAGGAAATAGCGTTTGCAGATGTCTACGTATCGTAGCAATAGAGTTCTTATGATCCTTAAAACGCGATATCGCATCTCATTTCTATGTTTCATGGTAAGATATAATATGATTTGCGGACTGTTATGTATTCCTCGTCTACATTTCAAATGAATGTAAACGCGACACTTCCTTGCTAGGAAATAGCGTTTGTAGATGTCTACGTATCGTAGCAATAGAGTTCTAATGCTTCTTAAAACGCGATATCGCATCTCATTTCTATGTTTCATGGTAAGATATAATATGATTTTCTAAGTGTTATGTAGTCCTCGTCTACACTTCAAATGAATGTGAATGCGACACTTCCTCGCTAGGAAATAGCGTTTGCAGATGTCTACGTATCGTAGCAATGGATTTCTGATGCTTCTTAAAACGCGATATCGCATCTCATTTCTATGTTTCATGGTAAGATATAATATGATTTGCGAAGTGTTATGTATTCCTCGTCTACACTTCAAATGAATCTAAATGCGACACTTCTTTGCAAGGAAATAGCGTTTGCAAATGTCAACGTATCGTTGCAATAGAGTTCTTATGATTCTTAAAACGCTATATCGCATCTCATTTCTATGTTTCATGGTAAGATATAATATGATTTGCGGAGTGTTATGTATTCCTCGTCTACACTTCAAATGAATGTAAATGCGACACTTCCTTGCAAGGAAATAGAGTTTGCAGATGTCTACGTATCGTAGCAATAGAGTTCTTATGATTCTCAAAACGCGATATCGCATCTCATTTCTATGTTTCATGGTAAGATATAATATGATTTGCGTAGTGTTATGTATTCCTCGTCTACACTTCAAATGAATGTAAATGCGACACTTCTTTGCAAGGAAATAGCGTCTGCAGATGTCTAGGTATCGTAGCAATAGAGTTCTAATGCTTCTTAAAACGCGATATCGCATCGCATTTCTATGTTTCATGGTAAGATATAATACGATTTGCGGAGTGTTATGTATTCCTCGTCTACACTTCAAATGAATCTAAATGCGACACTTCTTTGCAAGGAAATAGCGTTTGCAAATGTCTACGTATCGTTGCAATAGAGTTCTTATGATTCTTAAAACGCTATATCGCATCTCATTTCTATGTTTCATGGTAAGATATAATATGATTTGCGGAGTGTTATGTATTCCTCGTCTACACTTCAAATGAATGTAAATGCGACACTTCCTTGCAAGGAAATAGAGTTTGCAGATGTCTACGTATCGTAGCAATAGAGTTCTTATGATTCTCAAAACGCGATATCGCATCTCATTTCTATGTTTCATGGTAAGATATAATATGATTTGCGTAGTGTTATGTATTCCTCGTCTACACTTCAAATGAATGTAAATGCGACACTTCTTTGCAAGGAAATAGCGTCTGCAGATGTCTAGGTATCGTAGCAACAGAGTTCTAATGCTTCTTAAAACGCGATATCGCATCGCATTTCTATGTTTCATGGTAAGATGTAATATGATTTGCGAAGTGTTATGTATTCCTCCTCTACACTTCAAATGAATGTAAATGCGGCACTTCCTTGCAAGGAAATAGCGTTTGCAAATGTCTACCTGTCGTAGCAATAGTGTTCTAATGCTTCTTAAAACGCGATATCGCATCTCATTTCTATGTTGCATGGTAAGATATAACATGATTTGCGAAGTGTTATGTATTCCTCGTCTACACTTCAAATGAATGTAAATGCGACACTTCTTTGCAAGGAAATAGCGTCTGCAGATGTCTAGGTATCGTAGCAACAGAGTTCTAATGCTTCTTAAAACGCGATATCGCATCGCATTTCTATGTTTCATGGTAAGATGTAATATGATTTGCGAAGTGTTATGTATTCCTCCTCTACACTTCAAAAGAATGTAAATGCGGCACTTCCTTGCAAGGAAATAGCGTTTGCAAATGTCTACCTGTCGTAGCAATAGTGTTCTAATGCTTCTTAAAACGCGATATCGCATCTCATTTCTATGTTGCATGGTAAGATATAACATGATTTGCGAAGTGTTATGTATTCCTCGTCTACACTTCAAATGACTGTGAATGCGATACTTCCTCGCTAGGAAATAGCGTTTGCAGATGTCTACGTATCGTAGCAATAGAGTTCTTATGATCCTTAAAACGCGATATCGCATCTCATTTCTATGTTTCATGGTAAGATATAATATGATTTGCGGACTGTTATGTATTCCTCGTCTACATTTCAAATGAATGTAAACGCGACACTTCCTTGCTAGGAAATAGCGTTTGTAGATGTCTACGTATCGTAGCAATAGAGTTCTAATGCTTCTTAAAACGCGATATCGCATCTCATTTCTATGTTTCATGGTAAGATATAATATGATTTTCTAAGTGTTACGTAGTCCTCGTCTACACTTCAAATGAATGTGAATGCGACACTTCCTCGCTAGGAAATAGCGTTTGCAGATGTCTACGTATCGTAGCAATGGATTTCTGATGCTTCTTAAAACGCGATATCGCATCTCATTTCTATGTTTCATGGTAAGATATAATATGATTTGCGAAGTGTTATGTATTCCTCGTCTACACTTCAAATGAATCTAAATGCGACACTTCTTTGCAAGGAAATAGCGTTTGCAAATGTCTACGTATCGTTGCAATAGAGTTCTTATGATTCTTAAAACGCTATATCGCATCTCATTTCTATGTTTCATGGTAAGATATAATATGATTTGCGGAGTGTTATGTATTCCTCGTCTACACTTCAAATGAATCTAAATGCGACACTTCTTTGCAAGGAAATAGCGTTTGCAAATGTCTACGTATCGTTGCAATAGAGTTCTTATGATTCTTAAAACGCTATATCGCATCTCATTTCTATGTTTCATGGTAAGATATAATATGATTTGCGGAGTGTTATGTATTCCTCGTCTACACTTCAAATGAATGTAAATGCGACACTTCCTTGCAGGGAAATAGAGTTTGCAGATGTCTACGTATCGTAGCAATAGAGTTCTTATGATTCTCAAAACGCGATATCGCATCTCATTTCTATGTTTCATGGTAAGATATAATATGATTTGCGTAGTGTTATGTATTCCTCGTCTACACTTCAAATGAATCTAAATGCGACACTTCTTTGCAAGGAAATAGCGTTTGCAAATGTCTACGTATCGTTGCAATAGAGTTCTTATGATTCTTAAAACGCTATATCGCATCTCATTTCTATGTTTCATGGTAAGATATAATATGATTTGCGGAGTGTTATGTATTCCTCGTCTACACTTCAAATGAATGTAAATGCGACACTTCCTTGCAGGGAAATAGAGTTTGCAGATGTCTACGTATCGTAGCAATAGAGTTCTTATGATTCTCAAAACGCGATATCGCATCTCATTTCTATGTTTCATGGTAAGATATAATATGATTTGCGTAGTGTTATGTATTCCTCGTCTACACTTCAAATGAATGTAAATGCGACACTTCTTTGCAAGGAAATAGCGTCTGCAGATGTCTAGGTATCGTAGCAATAGAGTTCTAATGCTTCTTAAAACGCGATATCGCATCGCATTTCTATGTTTCATGGTAAGATGTAATATGATTTGCGAAGTGTTATGTATTCCTCCTCTACACTTCAAATGAATGTAAATGCGGCACTTCCTTGCAAGGAAATAGCGTTTGCAAATGTCTACCTGTCGTAGCAATAGTGTTCTAATGCTTCTTAAAACGCGATATCGCATCTCATTTCTATGTTGCATGGTAAGATATAACATGATTTGCGAAGTGTTATGTATTCCTCGTCTACACTTCAAATGACTGTGAATGCGATACTTCCTCGCTAGGAAATAGCGTTTGCAGATGTCTACGTATCGTAGCAATAGAGTTCTTATGATCCTTAAAACGCGATATCGCATCTCATTTCTATGCTTCATGGTAAGATATAATATGATTTGCGGACTGTTATGTATTCCTCGTCTACATTTCAAATGAATGTATACGCGACACTTCCTTGCTAGGAAATAGCGTTTGTAGATGTCTACGTATCGTAGCAATAGAGTTCTAATGCTTCTTAAAACGCGATATCGCATCGCATTTCTATGTTTCATGGTAAGATATAATATGATTTGCGGAGTGTTATGTATTCCTCGTCTACACTTCAAATGAATCTAAATGCGACACTTCTTTGCAAGGAAATAGCGTTTGCAAATGTCTACGTATCGTTGCAATAGAGTTCTTATGATTCTTAAAACGCTATATCGCATCTCATTTCTATGTTTCATGGTAAGATATAATATGATTTGCGGAGTGTTATGTATTCCTCGTCTACACTTCAAATGAATGTAAATGCGACACTTCCTTGCAAGGAAATAGAGTTTGCAGATGTCTACGTATCGTAGCAATAGAGTTCTTATGATTCTCAAAACGCGATATCGCATCTCATTTCTATGTTTCATGGTAAGATATAATATGATTTGCGTAGTGTTATGTATTCCTCGTCTACACTTCAAATGAATGTAAATGCGACACTTCTTTGCAAGGAAATAGCGTCTGCAGATGTCTAGGTATCGTAGCAATAGAGTTCTAATGCTTCTTAAAACGCGATATCGCATCGCATTTCTATGTTTCATGGTAAGATGTAATATGATTTGCGAAGTGTTATGTATTCCTCCTCTACACTTCAAATGAATGTAAATGCGGCACTTCCTTGCAAGGAAATAGCGTTTGCAAATGTCTACCTGTCGTAGCAATAGTGTTCTAATGCTTCTTAAAACGCGATATCGCATCTCATTTCTATGTTGCATGGTAAGATATAACATGATTTGCGAAGTGTTATGTATTCCTCGTCTACACTTCAAATGACTGTGAATGCGATACTTCCTCGCTAGGAAATAGCGTTTGCAGATGTCTACGTATCGTAGCAATAGAGTTCTTATGATCCTTAAAACGCGATATCGCATCTCATTTCTATGCTTCATGGTAAGATATAATATGATTTGCGGACTGTTATGTATTCCTCGTCTACATTTCAAATGAATGTATACGCGACACTTCCTTGCTAGGAAATAGCGTTTGTAGATGTCTACGTATCGTAGCAATAGAGTTCTAATGCTTCTTAAAACGCGATATCGCATCTCATTTCTATGTTTCATGGTAAGATATAATATGATTTTCTAAGTGTTATGTAGTCCTCGTCTACACTTCAAATGAATGTGAATGCGACACTTCCTCGCTAGGAAATAGCGTTTGCAGATGTCTACGTATCGTAGCAATGGATTTCTGATGCTTCTTAAAACGCGATATCGCATCTCATTTCTATGTTTCATGGTAAGATATAATATGATTTGCGAAGTGTTATGTATTCCTCGTCTACACTTCAAATGAATCTAAATGCGACACTTCTTTGCAAGGAAATAGCGTTTGCAAATGTCTACGTATCGTTGCAATAGAGTTCTTATGATTCTTAAAACGCTATATCGCATCTCATTTCTATGTTTCATGGTAAGATATAATATGATTTGCGGAGTGTTATGTATTCCTCGTCTACACTTCAAATGAATGTAAATGCGACACTTCCTTGCAAGGAAATAGAGTTTGCAGATGTCTACGTATCGTAGCAATAGAGTTCTGATGCTTCTTAAAACGCGATATCGCATCTCATTTCTATGTTTCATGGTAAGATATAATATGATTTGCGAAGTGTTATGTATTCCTCGTCTACACTTCAAATGAATCTAAATGCGACACTTCTTTGCAAGGAAATAGCGTTTGCAAATGTCTACGTATCGTTGCAATAGAGTTCTTATGATTCTTAAAACGCTATATCGCATCTCATTTCTATGTTTCATGGTAAGATATAATATGATTTGCGGAGTGTTATGTATTCCTCGTCTACACTTCAAATGAATGTAAATGCGACACTTCCTTGCAAGGAAATAGAGTTTGCAGATGTCTACGTATGGTAGCAACAGAGTTCTAATGCTTCTTAAAACGCGATATCGCATCGCATTCCTATGTTTCATGGTAAGATGTAATATGATTTGCGAAGTGTTATGTATTCCTCCTCTACACTTCAAATGAATGTAAATGCGGCACTTCCTTGCAAGGAAATAGCGTTTGCAAATGTCTACCTGTCGTAGCAATAGTGTTCTAATGCTTCTTAAAACGCGATATCGCATCTCATTTCTATGTTTCATGGTAAGATATAATATGATTTGCGTAGTGTTATGTATTCCTCGTCTACACTTCAAATGAATCTAAATGCGACACTTCTTTGCAAGGAAATAGCGTTTGCAAATGTCTACGTATCGTTGCAATAGAGTTCTTATGATTCTTAAAACGCTATATCGCATCTCATTTCTATGTTTCATGGTAAGATATAATATGATTTTCTAAGTGTTATGTAGTCCTCGTCTACACTTCAAATGAATGTGAATGCGACACTTCCTCGCTAGGAAATAGCGTTTGCAGATGTCTACGTATCGTAGCAATGGATTTCTGATGCTTCTTAAAACGCGATATCGCATCTCATTTCTATGTTTCATGGTAAGATATAATATGATTTGCGAAGTGTTATGTATTCCTCGTCTACACTTCAAATGAATCTAAATGCGACACTTCTTTGCAAGGAAATAGCGTTTGCAAATGTCTACGTATCGTTGCAATAGAGTTCTTATCATTCTTAAAACGCTATATCGCATCTCATTTCTATGTTTCATGGTAAGATATAATATGATTTGCGGAGTGTTATGTATTCCTCGTCTACACTTCAAATGAATCTAAATGCGACACTTCTTTGCAAGGAAATAGCGTTTGCAAATGTCTACGTATCGTTGCAATAGAGTTCTTATGATTCTTAAAACGCTATATCGCATCTCATTTCTATGTTTCATGGTAAGATATAATATGATTTGCGGAGTGTTATGTATTCCTCGTCTACACTTCAAATGAATGTAAATGCGACACTTCCTTGCAGGGAAATAGAGTTTGCAGATGTCTACGTATCGTAGCAATAGAGTTCTTATGATTCTCAAAACGCGATATCGCATCTCATTTCTATGTTTCATGGTAAGATATAATATGATTTGCGTAGTGTTATGTATTCCTCGTCTACACTTCAAATGAATCTAAATGCGACACTTCTTTGCAAGGAAATAGCGTTTGCAAATGTCTACGTATCGTTGCAATAGAGTTCTTATGATTCTTAAAACGCTATATCGCATCTCATTTCTATGTTTCATGGTAAGATATAATATGATTTGCGGAGTGTTATGTATTCCTCGTCTACACTTCAAATGAATGTAAATGCGACACTTCCTTGCAGGGAAATAGAGTTTGCAGATGTCTACGTATCGTAGCAATAGAGTTCTTATGATTCTCAAAACGCGATATCGCATCTCATTTCTATGTTTCATGGTAAGATATAATATGATTTGCGTAGTGTTATGTATTCCTCGTCTACACTTCAAATGAATGTAAATGCGACACTTCTTTGCAAGGAAATAGCGTCTGCAGATGTCTAGGTATCGTAGCAATAGAGTTCTAATGCTTCTTAAAACGCGATATCGCATCGCATTTCTATGTTTCATGGTAAGATGTAATATGATTTGCGAAGTGTTATGTATTCCTCCTCTACACTTCAAATGAATGTAAATGCGGCACTTCCTTGCAAGGAAATAGCGTTTGCAAATGTCTACCTGTCGTAGCAATAGTGTTCTAATGCTTCTTAAAACGCGATATCGCATCTCATTTCTATGTTGCATGGTAAGATATAACATGATTTGCGAAGTGTTATGTATTCCTCGTCTACACTTCAAATGACTGTGAATGCGATACTTCCTCGCTAGGAAATAGCGTTTGCAGATGTCTACGTATCGTAGCAATAGAGTTCTTATGATCCTTAAAACGCGATATCGCATCTCATTTCTATGCTTCATGTAAGATATAATATGATTTGCGGACTGTTATGTATTCCTCGTCTACATTTCAAATGAATGTATACGCGACACTTCCTTGCTAGGAAATAGCGTTTGTAGATGTCTACGTATCGTAGCAATAGAGTTCTAATGCTTCTTAAAACGCGATATCGCATCTCATTTCTATGTTTCATGGTAAGATATAATATGATTTTCTAAGTGTTATGTAGTCCTCGTCTACACTTCAAATGAATGTGAATGCGACACTTCCTCGCTAGGAAATAGCGTTTGCAGATGTCTACGTATCGTAGCAATGGATTTCTGATGCTTCTTAAAACGCGATATCGCATCTCATTTCTATGTTTCATGGTAAGATATAATATGATTTGCGAAGTGTTATGTATTCCTCGTCTACACTTCAAATGAATCTAAATGCGACACTTCTTTGCAAGGAAATGGCGTTTGCAGATGTCTACGTATCGTAGCAATAGAGTTCTTATGATTCTTAAAGCGCGATATCGCAACTCATTTCTATGTTTCATGGTAAGATATAATATGATTTGCGAAGTGTTACGTATTCCTCGTCTACACTTCAAATGAATGTAAATGCGACACTTCCTTGTTAGGAAATAGCGTCTGCAGATGTCTAGGTATCGTAGCAATAGAGTTCTAATGCTTCTTAAAACGAGATATTGCATCTCATATCTGTGTTTCATGATAGGATATAATATTCATTGCGAAGTGTTATGTATTCCTCCTCTACACTTCAAATGAATGTAAATGCGGCACTTCCTTGCAAGGAAATAGCGTTTGCAAATGTCTACCTGTCGTAGCAATAGTGTTCTAATGCTTCTTAAAACGCGATATCGCATCTCATTTCTATGTTGCATGGTAAGATATAACATGATTTGCGAAGTGTTATGTATTCCTCGTCTACACTTCGAATGAATGTGAATGCGATACTTCCTCGCTAGGAAATAGCGTTTGCAGATGTCTACGTATCGTAGCAATAGCTTTCTAGTGCTTCTTAAAACGCGATATCGCATCCCATTTCTATGTTTCATGGTAAGAATATAATATGATTTGCGAAGTGTTATGTATTCCTCGTCTACACTTCAAATGAATGTAAATGCGACACTTCCTTGCTAGGAAATAGCGTCTGCAGATGTCTAGGTATCCTGGCAATAGAGTTCTAATGCTTCTTAAAACGAGATATTGCATCTCATATCTATGTTTCATGATAAGATATAATATTCATTGCGAAGTGTTATGCATTCCTCGTCTACGATTCAAATGAATGTAAATGCGACACTTGCTTGCAAGGAAATAGCGTTTGCAGATGTCTACGTATCGTAGCAATATAGTTCTTATGATTCTTAAAACGCGATATCGCATCTCATTTCTATGTTTCATGGTAAGATATAATATGATTTGCGGACTGTTATGTATTCCTCGTCTACATTTCAAATGAATGTAAACGCGACACTTCCTTGCTAGGAAATAGCGTTTGTAGATGTCTACGTATCGTAGCAATAGAGTTCTAATGCTTTTTAAAACGCGATATCGCATCTCATTTCTATGTTTCATGGTAAGATATAATATGATTTTCTAAGTGTTATGTAGTCCTCGTCTACACTTCAAATGAATGGGAATGCGATACTTCCTCGCTAGGAAGTAGCGTTTGCAGATGTCTACGTATCGTAGCAATGGATTTCTGATGCTTCTTAAAACGCGATATCGCATCTCATTTCTATGTTTCATGGTAAGATATAATATGATTTGCGAAGTGTTATGTATTCCTCGTCTACACTTCAAATGAATCTAAATGCGACACTTCTTTGCAAGGGAATAGCGTTTGCAGATGTCTACGTATCGTAGCAATAGAGTTCTTATGATTCTCAAAACGCAATATCGCATCTCATTTCTATGTTTCATGGTAAGATATTATATGATTTGCGAAGTGTCATGTATTCCTCGTCTACACTTCAAGTGAATGTAAATGCGACACTTCCTTGCTAGGAAATAGCGTCTGCAGATGTCTAGGTATCGTAGCAATAGAGTTCTAATGCTTCTTAAAACGAGATATTGCATCTCATATCTATGTTTCATGATAAGATATAATATTCATTGCGAAGTGTTATGCATTCCTCGTCTACGATTCAAATGAACGTAAATGCGACACTTCCTTGCAAGGAATAGCGTTTGCAGATGTCTACGTATCGTAGCAACAGAGCTATAATGCTTCTTAAAACGCGATTTCGCATCGCATTTCTATGTTTCATGGTAAGATGTAATATGATTTGCGAAGTGTTATGTATTCCTCCTCTACACTTCAAATGAATGTAAATGCGGCACTTCCTTGCAAGGAAATAGCGTTTGCAAATGTCTACCTGTCGTAGCAATAGTGTTCTAATGCTTCTTAAAACGCGATATCGCATCTCATTTCTATGTTGCATGGTAAGATATAACATGATTTGCGAAGTGTTATGTATTCCTCGTCTACACTTCAATTGAATGTGAATGCGATACTTCCTCGCTAGGAAATAGCGTTTGCAGATGTCTACGTATCGTAGCAATAGCTTTCTAGTGCTCCTTAAAACGCGATATCGCATCCCATTTCTATGTTTCATGGTAAGATATAATATGATTTGCGAAGTGTTATGTATTCCTCGTCTACACTTCAAATGAATGTAAATGCGACACTTCCTTGCTAGGAAATAGCGTCTGCAGATGTCTAGGTATCGTAGCAATAGAGTTCTAATGCTTCTTAAAACGCGATATCGCATCTCATTTCTATGTTTCATGGTAAGATATAATATGATTTTCTAAGTGTTATGTAGTCCTCGTCTACACTTCAAATGAATGTGAATGCGACACTTCCTCGCTAGGAAATAGCGTTTGCAGATGTCTACGTATCGTAGCAATGGATTTCTGATGCTTCTTAAAACGCGATATCGCATCTCATTTCTATGTTTCATGGTAAGATATAATATGATTTGCGAAGTGTTATGTATTCCTCGTCTACACTTCAAATGAATCTAAATGCGACACTTCTTTGCAAGGAAATAGCGTTTGCAGATGTCTAAGTATCGTTGCAATAGAGTTCTTATGATTCTTAAAACGCTATATCGCATCTCATTTCTATGTTTCATGGTAAGATATAATATGATTTGGGGAGTGTTATGTATTCCTCGTCTACACTTCAAATGAATGTAAATGCGACACTTCCTTGCAAGGAAATAGCGTTTGCAGATGCCTACTTATCGTAGCAATAGAGTTCTTATGATTCTCAAAACGCGATATCGCATCTCATTTCTATGTTTCATGGTAAGATATAATATGATTTGCGTAGTGTTATGTATTCCTCGTCTACACTTCAAATGAATGTAAATGCGACACTTCATTGCAAGGAAATGGCGTTTGCAGATGTCTACGTATCGTAGCAATAGAGTTCTTATGATTCTTAAAGCGCGATATCGCATCTCATTTCTATGTTTCATGGTAAGATATAATATGATTTGCGTAGTGTTATGCATTCCTCGTCTACGATTCAAATGAATGTAAATGCGACACTTGCTTGCAAGGAAATAGCGTTTGCAGATGTCTACGTATCGTAGCAATATAGTTCTTATGATTCTTAAAACGCGATATCGCATCTCATTTCTATGTTTCATGGTAAGATATAATATGATTTGCGGACTGTTATGTATTCCTCGTCTACATTTCAAATGAATGTAAACGCGACACTTCCTTGCTAGGAAATAGCGTCTGCAGATGTCTACGTATCGTAGCAATAGAGTTCTAATGCTTCTTAAAACGAGATATTGCATCTCATATCTGTGTTTCATGATAAGATATAATATTCATTGCGAAGTGTTATGTATTCCTCCTCTACACTGCAAATGAATGTAAATGCGGCACTTCCTTGCAAGGAAATAGCGTTTGCAAATGTCTACCTGTCGTAGCAATAGTGTTCTAATGCTTCTTAAAACGCGATATCGCATCTCATTTCTATGTTGCATGGTAAGATATAACATGATTTGCGAAGTGTTATGTATTCCTCGTCTACACTTCGAATGAATGTGAATGCGATACTTCCTCGCTAGGAAATAGCGTTTGCAGATGTCTACGTATCGTAGCAATAGCTTTCTAGTGCTTCTTAAAACGCGATATCGCATCCCATTTCTATGTTTCATGGTAAGATATAATATGATTTGCGAAGTGTTATGTATTCCTCGTCTACACTTCAAATGAATGTAAATGCGACACTTCCTTGCTAGGAAATAGCGTCTGCAGATGTCTAGGTATCCTGGCAATAGAGTTCTAATGCTTCTTAAAACGAGATATTGCATCTCATATCTATGTTTCATGATAAGATATAATATTCATTGCGAAGTGTTATGCATTCCTCGTCTACGATTCAAATGAATGTAAATGCGACACTTCCTTGCAAGGAAATAGCGTTTGCAGATGTCTACGTATCGTAGCAATAGAGTTCTAATGCTTCTTAAAACGCGATATCGCGTCTCATTTCTATGTTTCATGGTACGATATAATATGATTTGCGAAGTGTTATGTATTCCTCGTCTACACTTCAAATGAATGTAAATGCGACACTTCCTTGCAAGGAAATAATGTTTGCAAGTGTCTACCTATCGTAGCAGTAGTGTTCTAATGCTTCATAGAACGCGATGTCGCATCTCATTTCTATGTTTCATGGTAAGATATAATATGGTTTGCGAAGTGTTATGTATTCCTCGTCTACACTTCAAATGAATGTAAATGCGACA
The DNA here is from genome assembly GCF_050948175.1 of Xylocopa sonorina. Lineage (NCBI taxonomy): Eukaryota > Metazoa > Arthropoda > Insecta > Hymenoptera > Apidae > Xylocopa > Xylocopa sonorina. The sequence continues at coordinate 22,945 of NW_027490695.1, read as the reverse complement.
CTTCCTCGCTAGGAAATAGCGTTTGCAGATGTCTACGTATCGTAGCAATAGAGTTCAAATGCTTCTTAAAACGAGATATTGCATCTCATATCTATGTTTCATGATATGATATAATATTCATTGCGAAGTGTTATGCATTCCTCGTCTACGATTCAAATGAATGTAAATGCGGCACTTCCTTGCAAGGAAATAGCGTTTGCAGATGTCTACGTATCGTAGCAATAGAGTTCTAATGCTTCTTAAAACGCGATATCGCATCTCATTTCTATGTTTCATGGTAAGATATAATATGATTTGCGAAGTGTTATGTATTCCTCTTCTACACTTCAAATGGATGTAAATGCGACACTTCTTTGCAAGGAAATAGCGTTTGCAGATGTCTACGTATCGTTGCAACAGAGTTCTTATCATTCTTAAAACGCGATATCGCATCACATTTCTATGTTTCATGGTAAGATATAATATGATCTGCGGACTGTTATGTATTCCTCGTCTACACTTCAAGTGAATGTAAATGCGAACTTCCTTGCAAGGAAATAGCGTTTGCAGATGTCTACGTATCGTAGCAATGGATTTCTGATGCTTCTTAAAACGCGGTATCACATCCCAGTTCTATGTTTCATGGTAAGATATAATATGATTTGCGAAGTGTTATGTATTCCTCGTCTACACTTCAAATGAATGTAAATACGACACTTCTTTGCAAGGAAATAGCGATTGCAGATGTCTACGTATCGTAGCAATAGAGTTCTAATGCTTCCTAAAACGCGATATCGCATCTCATTTCTATGTTTCATGGTAAGATATAATATGATTTGCGAAGTGTTATGTATTCCTCGCCTACACTTCAAATGAATGTAAATGCGACACTTCTTTGCAAGGAAATAGCGTTTGCAGATGTCTATGTATCGTTGCAATAGAGTTCTTATGATTCTTAAAACGCTATATCGCATCTCATTTCTATGTTTCATGGTAAGATATAATATGATTTGCGTAGTGTTATGTATTCCTCGTCTACACTTCAAATGAATGTAAATGCGACACTTCTCTGCAAGGGAATAGCGTTTGCAGATGTCTACGTATCGTAGCAATAGAGTTCTATTGCTTCTTAAAACGCGATATCGCATCTCATTTCTATGTTTCATGATAAGATATAATATTTATTGCGAAGTGTCATGTATTCCTCGTCTACACTTCAAATGAATGTAAATGCGACACTTCTTTGCAAGGAAATAGCGTTTGCAGATGTCTACGTATCGTTGCAATAGAGTTCTAATGCTTCTTGAAACGCGATATCGCATCTCATTTCTATGTTTCATGGTAAGATATAATATGATTTGCGTAGTGTTATGTATTCCTCGTCTACACTTCAAATGAATGTAAATGCGACACTTCTCTGCAAGGGAATAGCGTTTGCAGATGTCTACGTATCGTAGCAATAGAGTTCTTATGATTCTTGAAACGCGATATCGCATCTCATTTCTATGTTTCATGGTACGATATAATATGATTTGCGAAGTGTTATGTATTCCTCGCCTACACTTCAAATGAATGTAAATGCGACACTTCTTTGCAAGGAAATAGCGTTTGCAGATGTCTACGTATCGTTGCAATAGAGTTCTTATGATTCTTAAAACGCTATATCGCATCTCATTTCTATGTTTCATGGTAAGATATAATATGATTTGCGTAGTGTTATGTATTCCTCGTCTACACTTCAAATGAATGTAAATGCGACACTTCTCTGCAAGGGAATAGCGTTTGCAGATGTCTACGTATCGTAGCAATAGAGTTCTTATGATTCTTGAAACGCGATATCGCATCTCATTTCTATGTTTCATGGTAAGATATAATATGATTTGCGAAGTGTTATGTATTCCTCGTATACACTTCAAATGAATGTAAATGCGACACTTCTTAGCAAGGAAATAGCGTTTGCAGATGTCTACGTATCGTAGCAATGGAGTTCAAATGCTTCTTAAAACGAGATATTGCATCTCATATCTATGTTTCATGATAAGATATAATATTCATTGCGAAGTGTTATGCATTCCTCGTCTACGATTCAAATGAATGTAAATGCGACACTTCCTTGCAAGGAAAGAGCGTTTGCAGATGTCTACGTATCGTAGCAATAGAGTTCTAATGCTTCTTGAAACGCGGTATCGCATCCCAGTTCTATGTTTCATGGTAAGATATAATATGATTTGCGAAGTGTTATGTATTCTTCGTCTACACTTCAAATGAATGTAAATGCGACACTTCTTTGCAAGGAAATAGCGTTTGCAGATCTCTACGTATCGTAGCAATAGAGTTCTAATGCTTCCTAAAACGCGATATCGCATCTCATTTCTATGTTTCATGGTAAGATTTAATATGATTTGCGAAGTGTTATGTATTCCTCGCCTACACTTCAAATGAATGTAAATGCGACACTTCTTTGCAAGGAAATAGCGTTTGCAGATGTCTATGTATCGTTGCAATAGAGTTCTTATGATTCTTAAAACGCTATATCGCATCTCATTTCTATGTTTCATGGTAAGATATAATATGATTTGCGTAGTGTTATGTATTCCTCGTCTACACTTCAAATGAATGTAAATGCGACACTTCTCTGCAAGGGAATAGCGTTTGCAGATGTCTACGTATCGTAGCAATAGAGTTCTATTGCTTCTTAAAACGCGATATCGCATCTCATTTCTATGTTTCATGATAAGATATAATATTTATTGCGAAGTGTCATGTATTCCTCGTCTACACTTCAAATGAATGTAAATGCGACACTTCTTTGCAAGGAAATAGCGTTTGCAGATGTCTACGTATCGTTGCAATAGAGTTCTAATGCTTCTTGAAACGCGATATCGCATCTCATTTCTATGTTTCATGGTAAGATATAATATGATTTGCGTAGTGTTATGTATTCCTCGTCTACACTTCAAATGAATGTAAATGCGACACTTCTCTGCAAGGGAATAGCGTTTGCAGATGTCTACGTATCGTAGCAATAGAGTTCTTATGATTCTTGAAACGCGATATCGCATCTCATTTCTATGTTTCATGGTACGATATAATATGATTTGCGAAGTGTTATGTATTCCTCGCCTACACTTCAAATGAATGTAAATGCGACACTTCTTTGCAAGGAAATAGCGTTTGCAGATGTCTACGTATCGTTGCAATAGAGTTCTTATGATTCTTAAAACGCTATATCGCATCTCATTTCTATGTTTCATGGTAAGATATAATATGATTTGCGTAGTGTTATGTATTCCTCGTCTACACTTCAAATGAATGTAAATGCGACACTTCTCTGCAAGGGAATAGCGTTTGCAGATGTCTACGTATCGTAGCAATAGAGTTCTTATGATTCTTGAAACGCGATATCGCATCTCATTTCTATGTTTCATGGTAAGATATAATATGATTTGCGAAGTGTTATGTATTCCTCGTATACACTTCAAATGAATGTAAATGCGACACTTCTTAGCAAGGAAATAGCGTTTGCAGATGTCTACGTATCGTAGCAATGGAGTTCAAATGCTTCTTAAAACGAGATATTGCATCTCATATCTATGTTTCATGATAGATATAATATTCATTGCGAAGTGTTATGCATTCCTCGTCTACGATTCAAATGACATGTAAATGCGACACTTCCTTGCAAGGAAAGAGCGTTTGCAGATGTCTACGTATCGTAGCAATAGAGTTCTAATGCTTCTTAAAACGCGGTATCGCATCCCAGTTCTATGTTTCATGGTAAGATATAATATGATTTGCGAAGTGTTATGTATTCTTCGTCTACACTTCAAATGAATGTAAATGCGACACTTCTTTGCAAGGAAATAGCGTTTGCAGATCTCTACGTATCGTAGCAATAGAGTTCTAATGCTTCCTAAAACGCGATATCGCATCTCATTTCTATGTTTCATGGTAAGATTTAATATGATTTGCGAAGTGTTATGTATTTCCTCGCCTACACTTCAATGAATGTAAATGCCACACTTCTTTGCAAGGAAATAGCGTTTGCAGATGTCTATGTATCGTTGCAATAGAGTTCTTATGATTCTTAAAACGCTATATCGCACCTCATTTCTATGTTTCATGGTAAGATATAATATGATTTGCGTAGTGTTTATGTATTCCTCGTCTACACTTCAAATGAAAGTAAATGCGACACTTCCTTGCAAGGAAATAGCGTTTGCAGATGTCTACGTATCGTAGCAATGGAGTTCTTATGATTCTTAAAACGCGATATCGCATCTCATTTCTATGTTTCATGGTAAGGTATAATATGATTTGCGAAGTGTTATGTATCCGTCGTCTACACTTCAAATGAATGTAAATGCGACACTTCTTTGCAAGGAAATAGCGTTTGCAGATGTCTACGTATCGTTGCAATAGAGTTCTTATGAATCATAAAACGCGATATTGCATCTCATTTCTATGTTTAATGGTAAGATATAATATGATTTGCGGAGTGTTATGTATTCCTCGTCTACACTTCAAATGAATGTAAATGCGACACTTCCTTGCAAGGAAATAGCTTTTGCATATGTCTACGTATCGTAGCAATAGAGTTCTTATGATTCTTAAAACGCGATATCGCATCTCATTTCTATGTTTCATGATAAGATATAATATGATTTGCGAAGTGTTATGTATTCCTCGTCTACACTTCAAATGAATGTAAATGCGACACTTCTTTGCAAGGAAATAGCGTTTGCAGATGTCTACGTATCGTAGCAATGGATTTCTGATGCTTCTTAAAACGCGATATCGCATCTCAGTTCTATGTTTCATGGTAAGATATAATATGATTTGCGATGTGTTATGTATTCCTCGTCTACACATCAAATGGATGTAAATGCGACACTTCTTTGCAAGGAAATAGCGTTTGCAGATGTCTACGTATCGTTGCAATAGAGTTCTTATGATTCTTAAAACGCGATATCGCATCACATTTCTATGTTTCATGGTAAGATATAATATGATCTGCGGAGTGTTATGTATTCCTCGTCTACACTTCAAATGAATGTAAATGCGACACTTCTTTGCAGGGAAATAGCGTTTGCAGATGTCTACGTATCGTTGCAATAGAGTTCTTATGATTCTTAAAACGCAATATCGCATCTCATTTCTATGTTTCATGGTAAGATATAATATGATTTGCGTAGTGTTATGTATTCCTCGTCTACACTTCAAATGAATGTAAATGCGACACTTCTCTGCAAGGGAATAGCGTTTGCAGATGTCTACGTATCGTTGCAATAGAGTTCTTATGATTCTTGAAACGCGATATAGCATCTCATTTCTATGTTTCATGGTACGATATAATATGATTTGCGAAGTGTTATGTATTCCTCGTCTACACCTCAAATGAATGTAAATGCGACACTTCCTTGCAAGGAAATAGCGTTTGCAAGTGTCTACCTATCGTAGCAGTAGTGTTCTAATGCTTCTTAGAACGCGATGTCGCATCTCATTTCTATGTTTCATGGTAAGATATAATATGGTTTACGAAGTGTTATGTATTCCTCGTCTACACTTCAAATGAATGTAAATGCGACACTTCCTCACTAGGAAATAGCGTTTGCAGATGTCTACGTATCGTAGCAGTAGAGTTCTTATGATTCTTAAAACGCTATATCGCATCACATTTCTATGTTTCATGGTAAGATATAATATGATTTGCGGAGTGTTATGTATTCCTCGTCTACACTTCAAATGAATGTAAATGCGACACTTCCTTGCAAGGAAATAGCGTTTGCAGATGTCTACGTATCGTAGCAATGGATTTCTGATGCTTCTTAAAACGCGATATCGCATCTCAGTTCTATGTTTCATGGTAAGATATAATATGGTTTGTGGAGTGTTATGTATTCCTCGTCTACACTTCAAATGAATGTAAATGCGACACTTCTTTGCAAGGAAATAGCGTCTGCAGATGTCTACGTATCGTAGCAATAGGATTCTTATGATTCTTAAAACGCGATATCGCATCACATTTCTATGTTTCGTGGTAAGATATAATATGATTTGCGGAGTGTTATGTATTCCTCGTCTACACTTCAAATGAATGTGAATGCGACACTTCCTCGCTAGGAAATAGCGTTTGCAGATGTCTACGTATCGTAGCAGTAGAGTTCTAATGCTTCTTAAAACGCGATATCGCAACACATTTCTATGTTTCATGATAAGATATAGTATGATTTGCGAAGTGTTATGTATTCCTCCTCTACATATCAAATGAATGTAAATGCGACAGTTACTTGCAAGGAAATAGCGTTTGCAGATGTCTACGTATCGTAGCAATAGAGATCTTATGATTCTTAAAACGCTATATCGCATCTCATTTCTATGTTTCATGGTAAGATATAATATGATTTGCGGAGTGTTATGTATTCCTCGTCTACACTTCAAATGAATGTAAATGCGACACTTTCTTGAAAGGAAATAGCGTTTGCAGATGTCTACGTATCGTAGCAATAGAGTTCTTATGATTCTTAAAACGCGATATCGCATCTCATTTCTATGTTTCATGGTAAGATATAATATGATTTGCGAAATGTTATGTATTCCTCGTCTACACTTCAAATGAATGTAAATGCGACACTTCTTTGCAAGGAAATAGCGTTTGCAGATGTCTACGTATCGTAGCAATAGAGTTCAAATGCTTCTTAAAACGAGATATTGCATCTCATATCTATGTTTCATGATAAGATATAATATTCATTGCGAAGTGTTATGCATTCCTCGTCTACGATTCAAATGAATGTAAATGCGACACTTCCTTGCAAGGAAATTGCGTTTGCAGATGTCTACGTATCGTAGCAATAGAGTTCTAATGCTTCTTAAAACGCGATATTGCATCTCATTTCTATGTTTCATGGTAAGATATAATATGATTTGCGAAGTGTTATGTATTCCTCGTCTACACTTCAAATGAATGTAAATGCGACACTTCCTTGCAAGGAAATAGCGTTTGCAGATGTCTACGTATCTTTGCAATAGAGTTCATATGATTCTTAAAACGCTATATCGCATCTCATTTCTATGTTTCATGGTAAGATATAATATGATTTGCGTAGTGTTATGTATTCCTCGTCTACACTTCAAATGAATGTAAATGCGACACTTCTCTGCAGGGGAATAGCGTTTGCAGATGTCTACGTATCGTAGCAATAGAGTTCGTATGATTCTTGAAACGCGATATCGCATCTCATTTCTATGCTTCATGGTACGATATAATATGATTTGCGAAGTGTTATGTATTCCTCGTCTACACTTCAAATGAATGTAAATGCGACACTTCTTTGCAAGGAAATAGCGTTTGCAGATGTCTACGTATCGTAGCAATAGGATTCTTATGATTCTTAAAACGCGATATCGCATCACATTTCTATGTTTCGTGGTAAGATATAATATGATTTGCGGAGTGTTACGTATTCCTCGTCTACACTTCAAATGAATGTAAATGCGACACTTCCTTGAAAGGAAATAGCGTTTGCAGATGTCTACGTATCGTAGCAGTAGAGTTCTAATGCTTCTTAAAACGCGATATCGCAACTCATTTCTATGTTTCATGATAAGATATAATATGATTTGTGGAGTGTTATGTATTCCTCGTCTACACTTCAAATGAATGTAAATGCGACACTTCCTTGAAAGGAAATAGCGTTTGCAGATGTCTACGTGTCGTAGCAATAGAGTTCTTATGATTCTTAAAACGCGATATCGCATCTCATTTCTATGTTTCATGGTAAGATATAATATGATTTGCGAAATGTTATGTATTCCTTGCCTACACTTCAAATGAATGTAAATGGGACACTTCTTTGCAAGGAAATAGCGTTTGCAGATGTCTACGTATCGTAGCAATAGAGTTCTTATGATTCTTAAAACGCGATATCGCATCTCATTTCTATGTTTCATGGTAAGATATAATATTATTTGCGGAGTGTTATGTATTCCTCGTCTACACTTCAAATGAATGTAAATGCGGCACTTCCTTGCAAGGAAATAGCGTTTGCAAATGTCTACCTATCGTAGCAGTAGTGTTCTAATGCTTCTTAGAACGCGATGTCGCATCTCATTTCTATGTTTCATGGTAAGATATAATATGATTTGCGAAGTGTTATGTATTCCTCGTCTACACTTCAAATGAATGTAAATGCGGCACTTCCTTGCAAGGAAATAGCGTTTGCAAATGTCTACCTGTCGTAGCAATAGTGTTCTAATGCTTCTTAAAACGCGATATCGCATCTCATTTCTATGTTGCATGGTAAGATATAACATGATTTGCGAAGTGTTATGTATTCCTCGTCTACACTTCAAATGAATGTGAATGCGATACTTCCTCGCTAGGAAATAGCGTTTGCAGATGTCTACGTATCGTAGCAATAGCTTTCTAGTGCTCCTTACAACGCGATATCGCATCCCACTTCTATGTTTCATGGTAAGATATAATATGATTTGCGAAGTGTTATGTATTCCTCGTCTACACTTCAAATGAATGTAAATGCGACACTTCCTTGCTAGGAAATAGCGTCTGCAGATGTCTAGGTATCGTAGCAATAGAGTTCTAATGCTTCTTAAAACGAGATATTGCATCTCATATCTATGTTTCATGATAAGATATAATATTCATTGCGAAGTGTTATGTATTCCTCGTCTACACTTCAAATGAATGTAAATGCGACACTTCTTTGCAAGGAAATAGCGTTTGCAGATGTCTACCTATCGTAGCAGTAGTGTTCTAATGCTTCTTAGAACGCGATGTCGCATCTCATTTCTATGTTTCATGGTAAGATATAATATGGTTTGCGAAGTGTTATGTATTCCTCGTCTACACTTCAAATGAATGTAAATGCGACACTTCTTTGCAAGGAAATAGCGTTTGCAGATGTCTACGTATCGTAGCAATAGAGTTCTTATGATTCTTAAAAAGCGATATCGCATCACATTTCTATGTTTCATGGTAAGATATAATATGATTTGCGGAGTGTTATGTATTCCTCGTCTACACTTCAAATGAATGTGAATGCGATACTTCCTCGCTAGGAAATAGCGATTTCAAGTGTCTACCTATCGTGGCAGTAGTGTTCTAATGCTTCTTAGAACGCGATGTCGCATCTCATTTCTATGTTTCTTGGTAAGATATAATATGGTTTGCGAAGTGTTATGTATTCCTCGTCTACACTTCAAATGAATGTAAATGCGACACTTCCTCGCTAGGAAATAGCGTTTGCAGATGTCTACGTATCGTAGCAGTAGAGTTCTAATGCTTCTTAAAACGCGATATCGCAACTCATTTCTATGTTTCATGATAAGATATAATATGATTTGCGAAGTGTTATGTATTCCTCGTCTACACTTCAAATGAATGTAAATGCGACACTTCTCTGCAAGGGAATAGCGTTTGGAGATGTCTACGTATCTTTGCAATAGAGTTCTTATGATTCTTAAAACGCTATATCGCATTTCATTTCTATGTTTCATGGTAAGATATAATATGATTTGCGTAGTGTTATGTATTCCTCGTCTACACTTCAAATGAATGTAAATGCGACACTTCTCTGCAAGGAAATAGCGTTTGCAGATGTCTACGTATCGTAGCAATAGAGTTCTTATGATTCTTAAAACGCGATATCGCATCTCATTTCTATGTTTCATGGTAAGATATAATATGATTTGCGAAATGTTATGTATTCCTCGTCTACACTTCAAATGAATGTAAATGCGACACTTCTTTGCAAGGAAATAGCGTTTGCAAATGTCTACGTATCGTAGCAATAGAGTTCTTATGATTCTTAAAACGCGATATCGCATCTCATTTCTATGTTTCATGGTAAGATATAATATGATTTGCGGAGTGTTATGTTTTCCTCGTCTACACTTCAAATGAATGTAAATGCGGCACTTCCTTGCAAGGAAATAGCGTTTGCAAATGTCTACCTATCGTAGCAGTAGTGTTCTAATGCTTCTTAGAACGCGATGTCGCATCTCATTTCTATGTTTCATGGTAAGATATAATATGATTTGCGATGTGTTATGTATTCCCCGTCTACACTTCAAATGAATGTAAATGCGACACTTCCCTGCAAGGAAATAGCGTTTGCAAGTGTCTACCTATCGTAGCAGTAGTGTTCTAATGCTTCTTAGAACGCGATGTCGCATCTCATTTCTATGTTTCATGGTAAGATATAATATGGTTTGCGAAGTGTTATGTATTCCTCGTCTACACTTCAAATGAATGTAAATGCGACACTTCCTCGCTAGGAAATAGCGTTTGCAGATGTCTACGCATCGTAGCAGTAGAGTTCTTATGATTCTTAAAACGCTATATCGCATCACATTTCTATGTTTCATGGTAAGATATAATATGATTTGCGGAGTGTTATGTATTCCTCGTCTACACTTCAAATGAATGTAAATGCGACACTTCCTTGCAAGGAAATAGCGTTTGCAAATGTCTACCTATCGTGGCAGTAGTGTTCTAATGCTTCTTAGAACGCGATGTCGCATCTCATTTCTATGTTTCTTGGTAAGATATAATATGGTTTGCGAAGTGTTATGTATTCCTCGTCTACACTTCAAATGAATGTAAATGCGACACTTCTTTGCAAGGAAATAGCGTTTGCAGATGTCTACGTATCGTAGCAATAGTGTTCTTATGATTCTTAAAAAGCGATATCGCATCACATTTCTATGTTTCATGGTAAGATATAATATGATTTGCGGAGTGTTATGCATTCCTCTTCTACACTTCAAATGAATGTAAATGCGACACTTCTTTGCAAGGAAATAGCGTTTGCAGATGTCTACGTATCGTAGCAATAGAGTTCAAATGCTTCTTAAAACGAGATATTGCATCTCATATCTATGTTTCATGATAAGATATAATATTCATTGCGAAGTGTTATGCATTCCTCGTCTACGATTCAAATGAATGTAAATGCGACACTTCCTTGCAAGGAAATTGCGTTTGCAGATGTCTACGTATCGTAGCAATAGAGTTCTAATGCTTCTTAAAACGCGATATTGCATCTCATTTCTATGTTTCATGGTAAGATATAATATGATTTGCGAAGTGTTATGTATTCCTCGTCTACACTTCAAATGAATGTAAATGCGACACTTCTTTGCAAGGAAATAGCGTTTGCAGATGTCTACGTATCTTTGCAATAGAGTTCTTATGATTCTTAAAACGCTATATCGCATCTCATTTCTATGTTTCATGGTAAGATATAATATGATTTGCGTAGTGTTATGTATTCCTCGTCTACACTTCTAATGAATGTAAATGCGACACTTCTCTGCAAGGGAATAGCGTTTGCAGATGTCTACGTATCGTAGCAATAGAGTTCGTATGATTCTTGAAACGCGATATCGCATCTCATTTCTATGTTTCATGGTACGATATAATATGATTTGCGAAGTGTTATGTATTCCTCGTCTACACTTCAAATGAATGTAAATGCGACACTTCTTTGCAAGGAAATAGCGTTTGCAGATGTCTACGTATCGTAGCAATAGGATTCTTATGATTCTTAAAACGCGATATCGCATCACATTTCTATGTTTCGTGGTAAGAGATAATATGATTTGCGGAGTGTTATGTATTCCTCGTCTACACTTCAAATGAATGTAAATGCGACACTTCCTCGCTAGGAAATAGCGTTTGCAGATGTCTACGTATCGTAGCAGTAGAGTTCTAATGCTTCTTAAAACGCGATATCGCAACTCATTTCTATGTTTCATGATAAGATATAATATGATTTGCGAAGTGTTATGTATTCCTCGTCTACACATCAAATGAATGTAAATGCGACACTTCTTTGCAAGGAAATAGCGTTTGAAGATGTCTACGTATCGTAGCAATAGAGTTCTTATGATTCTTAAAACGCTATATCGCATCTCATTTCTATGTTTCATGGTAAGATATAATATTATTTGCGGAGTGTTATGTATTCCTCGTCTACACTTCAAATGAATGTAAATGCGACACTTCTTTGAAAGGAAATAGCGTTTGCAGATATCTACGTATCGTAGCAATAGAGTTCTTATGATTCCTAAAACGCGATATCGCATCTCATTTCTATGTTTCATGGTAAGATATAATATGATTTGCGAAATGTTATGTATTCCTCGTCTACACTTCAAATGAATGTAAATGCGACACTTCTTTGCAAGGAAATAGCGTTTGCAGATGTCTACGTATCGTAGCAATAGAGTTCTTATGATTCTTAAAACGCGATATCGCATCTCATTTATATGTTTCATGGTAAGATATAATATGATTTGCGGAGTGTTATGTATTCCTCGTCTACACTTCAAATGAATGTAAATGCGGCACTTCCTTGCAAGGAAATAGCGTTTGCGAATGTCTACCTATCGTAGCAGTAGTGTTCTAATGCTTCTTAGAACGCGATGTCGCATCTCATTTCTATGTTTCATGGTAAGATATAATATGATTTGCGAAGTGTTATGTATTCCTCGTCTACACTTCAAATGAATGTAAATGCGACACTTCCTTGCAAGGAAATAGCGTTTGCAAGTGTCTACCTATCGTAGCAGTAGTGTTCTAATGCTTCTTAGAACGCGATGTCGCATCTCATTTCTATGTTTCATGGTAAGATATAATATGGTTTGCGAAGTGTTATGTATTCCTCGTCTACACTTCAAATGAATGTAAATGCGACACTTCCTCGCTAGGAAATAGCGTTTGCAGATGTCTACGTATCGTAGCAGTAGAGTTCTTATGATTCTTAAAACGCTATATCGCATCACATTTCTATGTTTCATGGTAAGATATAATATGATTTGCGGAGTGTTATGTATTCCTCGTCTACACTTCAAATGAATGTAAATGCGACACTTCCTTGCAAGAAAATAGCGTTTGCAAATGTCTACCTATCGTAGCAGTAGTGTTCTAATGCTTCTTAGAACGCGATGTCGCATCTCATTTCTATGTTTCATGGTAAGATATAATATGGTTTGCGAAGTGTTATGTATTCCTCGTCTACACTTCAAATGAATGTAAATGCGACACTTCTTTGCAAGGAAATAGCGTTTGCAGATGTCTACGTATCGTAGCAATAGAGTTCTTATGATTCTTAAAAAGCGATATCGCATCACATTTCTATGTTTCATGGTAAGATATAATATGATTTGCGGAGTGTTATGTATTCCTCGTCTACACTTCAAATGAATGTGAATGCGATACTTCCTCGCTAGGAAATAGCGATTGCAAGTGTCTACCTATCGTGGCAGTAGTGTTCTAATGCTTCTTAGAACGCGATGTCGCATCTCATTTCTATGTTTCTTGGTAAGATATAATATGGTTTGCGAAGTGTTATGTATTCCTCGTCTACACTTCAAATGAATGTAAATGCGACACTTCTTTGCAAGGAAATAGCGTTTGCAGATGTCTACGTATCGTAGCAATAGAGTTCTTATGATTCTTAAAAAGCGATATCGCATCATATTTCTATGTTTCATGGTAAGATATAATATGATTTGCGGAGTGTTATGCATTCCTCTTCTACACTTCAAATGAATGTAAATGCGACACTTCTTTGCAAGGAAATAGCGTTTGCAGATGTCTACGTATCGTAGCAATAGAGTTCAAATGCTTCTTAAAACGAGATATTGCATCTCATATCTATGTTTCATGATAAGATATAATATTCATTGCGAAGTGTTATGCATTCCTCGTCTACGATTCAAATGAATGTAAATGCGACACTTCCTTGCAAGGAAATTGCGTTTGCAGATGTCTACGTATCGTAGCAATAGAGTTCTAATGCTTCTTAAAACGCGATATTGCATCTCATTTCTATGTTTCATGGTAAGATATAATATGATTTGCGAAGTGTTATGTATTCCTCGTCTACACTTCAAATGAATGTAAATGCGACACTTCTTTGCAAGGAAATAGCGTTTGCAGATGTCTACGTATCTTTGCAATAGAGTTCTTATGATTCTTAAAACGCTATATCGCATCTCATTTCTATGTTTCATGGTAAGATATAATATGATTTGCGTAGTGTTATGTATTCCTCGTCTACACTTCTAATGAATGTAAATGCGACACTTCTCTGCAAGGGAATAGCGTTTGCAGATGTCTACGTATCGTAGCAATAGAGTTCGTATGATTCTTGAAACGCGATATCGCATCTCATTTCTATGTTTCATGGTACGATATAATATGATTTGCGAAGTGTTATGTATTCCTCGTCTACACTTCAAATGAATGTAAATGCGACACTTCTTTGCAAGGAAATAGCGTTTGCAGATGTCTACGTATCGTAGCAATAGGATTCTTATGATTCTTAAAACGCGATATCGCATCACATTTCTATGTTTCGTGGTAAGAGATAATATGATTTGCGGAGTGTTATGTATTCCTCGTCTACACTTCAAATGAATGTAAATGCGACACTTCCTCGCTAGGAAATAGCGTTTGCAGATGTCTACGTATCGTAGCAGTAGAGTTCTAATGCTTCTTAAAACGCGATATCGCAACTCATTTCTACGTTTCATGATAAGATATAATATGATTTGCGAAGTGTTATGTATTCCTCGTCTACACATCAAATGAATGTAAATGCGACACTTCTTTGCAAGGAAATAGCGTTTGAAGATGTCTACGTATCGTAGCAATAGAGTTCTTATGATTCTTAAAACGCTATATCGCATCTCATTTCTATGTTTCATGGTAAGATATAATATTATTTGCGGAGTGTTATGTATTCCTCGTCTACACTTCAAATGAATGTAAATGCTACACTTCTTTGAAAGGAAATAGCGTTTGCAGATATCTACGTATCGTAGCAATAGAGTTCTTATGATTCTTAAAACGCGATATCGCATCTCATTTCTATGTTTCATGGTAAGATATAATATGATTTGCGAAATGTTATGTATTCCTCGTCTACACTTCAAATGAATGTAAATGCGACACTTCTTTGCAAGGAAATAGCGTTTGCAGATGTCTACGTATCGTAGCAATAGAGTTCTTATGATTCTTAAAACGCGATATCGCATCTCATTTATATGTTTCATGGTAAGATATAATATGATTTGCGGAGTGTTATGTATTCCTCGTCTACACTTAAAATGAATGTAAATGCGGCACTTCCTTGCAAGGAAATAGCGTTTGCAAATGTCTACCTATCGTAGCAGTAGTGTTCTAATGCTTCTTAGAACGCGATGTCGCATCTCATTTCTATGTTTCATGGTAAGATATAATATGATTTGCGAAGTGTTATGTATTCCTCGTCTACACTTCAAATGAATGTAAATGCGACACTTCCTTGCAAGGAAATAGCGTTTGCAAGTGTCTACCTATCGTAGCAGTAGTGTTCTAATGCTTCTTAGAACGCGATGTCGCATCTCATTTCTATGTTTCATGGTAAGATATAATATGGTTTGCGAAGTGTTATGTATTCCTCGTCTACACTTCAAATGAATGTAAATGCGACACTTCCTCGCTAGGAAATAGCGTCTGCAGATGTCTACGTATCGTAGCAGTAGAGTTCTTATGATTCTTAAAACGCTATATCGCATCACATTTCTATGTTTCATGGTAAGATATAATATGATTTGCGGAGTGTTATGTATTCCTCGTCTACACTTCAAATGAATGTAAATGCGACACTTCCTTGCAAGTAAATAGCGTTTGCAAATGTCTACCTATCGTAGCAGTAGTGTTCTAATGCTTCTTAGAACGCGATGTCGCATCTCATTTCTATGTTTCATGGTAAGATATAATATGGTTTGCGAAGTGTTATGTATTCCTCGTCTACACTTCAAATGAATGTAAATGCGACACTTCTTTGCAAGGAAATAGCGTTTGCAGATGTCTACGTATCGTAGCAATAGAGTTCTTATGATTCTTAAAAAGCGATATCGCATCACATTTCTATGTTTCATGGTAAGATATAATATGATTTGCGGAGTGTTATGTATTCCTCGTCTACACTTCAAATGAATGTGAATGCGATACTTCCTCGCTAGGAAATAGCGATTGCAAGTGTCTACCTATCGTAGCAGTAGTGTTCTAATGCTTCTTAGAACGCGATGTCGCATCTCATTTCTATGTTTCATGGTAAGATATAATATGGTTTGCGAAGTGTTATGTATTCCTCGTCTACACTTCAAATGAATGTAAATGCGACACTTCCTTGCAAGGAAATAGCGTTTGCAAATGTCTACCTATCGTAGCAGTAGTGTTCTAATGCTTCTTAGAACGCGTTGTCGCATCTCATTTCTATGTTTCATGGTAAGATACAATATGGTTTGCGAAGTGTTATGTATTCCTCGTCTACACTTCAAATGAATGTAAATGCGACACTTCTTTGCAAGGAAATAGCGTTTGCAGATGTCTACGTATCGTAGCAATAGAGTTCTTATGATTCTTAAAAAGCGATATCGCATCACATTTCTATGTTTCATGGTAAGATATAATATGATTTGCGGAGCGTTATGTATTCCTCGTCTACACTTCAAATGAATGTGAATGCGATACTTCCTCGCTAGGAAATAGCGTTTGCAAGTGTCTACCTATCGTAGCAGTAGTGTTCTAATGCTTCTTAGAACGCGATGTCGCATCTCATTTCTATGTTTTATGGTAAGATATAATATGGTTTGCGAAGTGTTATGTATTCCTCGTCTACACTTCAAATGAATGTAAATGCGACACTTCCTCGCTAGGAAATAGCGTTTGCAGATGTCTACGTATCGTAGCAGTAGAGTTCTAATGCTTCTTAAAACGCGATATCGCAACTCATTTCAATGTATCATGATAATACATTATATGATTTGCGAAGTGTTATGTATTCCTCGTCTACACATCAAATGAATGTAAATGCGACACTTCCTTGCAAGGAAATAGCGTTTGCAGATGTCTACGTATCGTAGCAATAGAGTTCTTATGATTCTTAAAACGCGATATCGCATCTCATTTCTATGTTTCATGGTAAGGTATAATATGATTTGCGAAGTGTTATGCATTCCTCGTCTACGATTCAAATGAATGTAAATGCGACACTTCCTTGCAAGGAAATAGCGTTTGCAGATGTCTACGTATCGTAGCAATAGAGTTCTAATGCTTCTTAAAACGCGATATCGCATCTCATTT
Source organism: Xylocopa sonorina (assembly GCF_050948175.1). Taxonomy (NCBI): domain Eukaryota; kingdom Metazoa; phylum Arthropoda; class Insecta; order Hymenoptera; family Apidae; genus Xylocopa; species Xylocopa sonorina. Next base: position 5,802 of record NW_027490695.1, on the reverse strand, counting down.
GTATGTTTCATGGTAAGATATAATATGATTTGCGAAGTGTTATGTATTCCTCGTCTACACATCAAATGAATGTAAATGCGACACTTCCTTGCAAGGATATAGCGTTTGCAGATGTCTACGTATCGTAGCAATAGAGTTCTTATGATTCTTAAAACGCGATATCGCATCTCATTCCTATGTTTCATGGTAAGATATAATATGATTTGCGAGGTGTTACGTATTCCTCGTCTACACTTCAAATGGATGTAAATGCGACACTTCTTAGCAAGGAAATAGCGTTTGCAGATGTCTACGTATCGTAGCAATAGAGTTCAAATGCTTCTTAAAACGAGATATTGCATCTCATATTTATGTTTCATGATAAGATATAATATTCATTGCGAAGTGTTATGCATTCCTCGTTTACGATTCAAATGAATGTAAATGCGACACTTCCTTGCAAGGAAATAGCGTTTGCAGATGTCTACGTATCGTAGCAAAAGAGTTCTAATGCTTCTTAAAACGCGATATCGCGTCTCATTTCTATGTTTCATGGTAAGATATAATATGATTTGCGAAGTGTTATGTATTCCTCGTCTACACTTCAAATGAATGTGAACGCGACACTTCCTTGCAAGGAAATAGCGTTTGCAGATGTCTACGTATCGTAGCAAAAGAGTTCTAATGCATCTTAAAACGCGATATCGCATCTCATTTCTATGTTTCATGGTAAGATATAATATGATTTGCGAAGTGTTATGTATCCGTCGTCTACACTTCAAATGAATGTAAATGCGACACTTCCTCGCTAGGAAATAGCGTTTGCAGATGTCTACGTATCGTAGCAGTAGAGTTCCAATGCTTCTTAAAACGCGATATCGCAACTCATTTCTATGTTCCATGATAAGATATAATATGATTTGCGAAGTGTTATGTATTCCTCGTCTACACATCAAATGAATGTAAATGCGACACTTCCTTGCAAGGAAATAGCGTATGCAGATGTCTACGTATCGTAGCAATAGAGTTCTTATGATTCTTAAAACGCGATATCGTATCTCATTTCTATGTTTCATGGTAAGGTATAATATGATTTGCGAAGTGTTATGTATCCGTCGTCTACACTTCAAATGAATGTAAATGCGACACTTTCTTGCCAGGAAATAGCGTTTGCAGATGTCTACGTATTGTAGCAATGGATTTCTGATGCTTCTTAAAACGCGATATCGCATCTCATTTCTATGTTTCATGGTAAGATATAATATGATTTGCGAAGTGTTATGTATTCCTCGTCTACACTTCAAATGAATGTAAATGCGACACTTCTTTGCAAGGAAATAGCGTTTTCAGATGTCTACGTATCGTTGCAATAGAGTTCTTATGATTCTTAAAACGCTATATCGCATCACATTTATATGTTTCATGGTAAGATATAATATGATTTGCGGAGTGTTATGTATTCCTCGTCTACACTTCAAATGAATGAAAATGCGACACTGCCTTGAAAGGAAATAGCGTTTGCAGATGTCCACGTATCGTAGCAATAGAGTTCTTATGATTCTTAAACGGCTATATCGCATCACATTTCTATGTTTCATGGTAAGATATAATATGATTTGCGGAGTGTTATGTATTCCTCGTCTACACTGCAAATGAATGTAAATGCGACACTGCCTTGAAAGGAAATAGCGTTTGCAGATGTCCACGTATCGTAGCAATAGAGTTCTTATGATTCTTAAAGCGCGATATCGCATCTCATTTCTATGTTTCATGGTAAGATATAATATGATTTGCGAAATGTTATGTATTCCTCGTCTACACTTCAAATGAATGTAAATGCGACACTGCCTTGAATGGAAATAGCGTTTGCAGATGTCCACGTATCGTAGCAATAGAGTTCTTATGATTCTTAAAACGCGATATCGCATCTCATTTCTATGTTTCATGGTAAGATATAATATGATTTGCGAAATGTTATGTATTCCTCGTCTACACTTCAAATGAATGTAAATGCGACACTTCCTTGCAAGCAAATAGCGTTTGCAGATGTCTACGTATCGTAGCAATAGAGTTCTATTGCTTCTTAAATCGCGATATCGCATCTCATTTCTATGTTTCATGGTAAGATATAATATGAAATGCGAAGTGTTATGTATTCCTCGTCTACACTTCAAATGAATGTAAATGCGACACTTCCTTGCAAGGAAATAGCGTTTGCAGATGTCTATGTATCGTAGCAATAGAGTTCTTATGATTCTTAAAACGCGATATCGCAACTCATTTCTATGTTCCATGATAAGATATAATATGATTTGCGAAGTGTTATGTATTCCTCGTCTACACTTCAAATGAATGTAAATGCGACACTTCCTCGCTAGGAAATAGCGTTTGCAGATGTCTACGTATCGTAGCAGTAGAGTTCTAATGCTTCTTAAAACGCGATATCGCAACTCATTTCTATGTTTCATGATAAGATATAATATGATTTGCGAAGTGTTATGTATTCCTCGTCTACACATCAAATGAATGTAAATGCGACACTTCTTTGCAAGGAAATAGCGTTTGAAGATGTCTACGTATCGTAGCAATAGAGTTCTTATGATTCTTAAAACGCTATATCGCATCTCATTTCTATGTTTCATGGTAAGATATAATATTATTTGCGGAGTGTTATGTATTCCTCGTCTACACTTCAAATGAATGTAAATGCGACACTTCTTTGAAAGGAAATAGCGTTTGCAGATATCTACGTATCGTAGCAATAGAGTTCTTATGATTCTTAAAACGCGATATCGCATCTCATTTCTATGTTTCATGGTAAGATATAATATGATTTGCGAAATGTTATGTATTCCTCGTCTACACTTCAAATGAATGTAAATGCGACACTTCTTTGCAAGGAAATAGCGTTTGCAGATGTCTACGTATCGTAGCAATAGAGTTCTTATGATTCTTAAAACGCGATATCGCATCTCATTTATATGTTTCATGGTAAGATATAATATGATTTGCGGAGTGTTATGTATTCCTCGTCTACACTTCAAATGAATGTAAATGCGGCACTTCCTTGCAAGGAAATAGCGTTTGCAAATGTCTACCTATCGTAGCAGTAGTGTTCTAATGCTTCTTAGAACGCGATGTCGCATCTCATTTCTATGTTTCATGGTAAGATATAATATGATTTGCGAAGTGTTATGTATTCCTCGTCTACACTTCAAATGAATGTAAATGCGACACTTCCTTGCAAGGAAATAGCGTTTGCAAGTGTCTACCTATCGTAGCAGTAGTGTTCTAATGCTTCTTAGAACGCGATGTCGCATCTCATTTCTATGTTTCATGGTAAGATATAATATGGTTTGCGAAGTGTTATGTATTCCTCGTCTACACTTCAAATGAATGTAAATGCGACACTTCCTCGCTAGGAAATAGCGTTTGCAGATGTCTACGTATCGTAGCAGTAGAGTTCTTATGATTCTTAAAACGCTATATCGCATCACATTTCTATGTTTCATGGTAAGATATAATATGATTTGCGGAGTGTTATGTATTCCTCGTCTACACTTCAAATGAATGTAAATGCGACACTTCCTTGCAAGTAAATAGCGTTTGCAAATGTCTACCTATCGTAGCAGTAGTGTTCTAATGCTTCTTAGAACGCGATGTCGCATCTCATTTCTATGTTTCATGGTAAGATATAATATGGTTTGCGAAGTGTTATGTATTCCTGGTCTACACATCAAATGAATGTAAATGCGACACTTCCTTGCAAGGAAATAGCGTATGCAGATGTCTACGTATCGTAGCAATAGAGTTCTTATGATTCTTAAAAAGCGATATCGCATCACATTTCTATGTTTCATGGTAAGATATAATATGATTTGCGGAGTGTTATGTATTCCTCGTCTACACTTCAAATGAATGTGAATGCGATACTTCCTCGCTAGGAAATAGCGATTGCAAGTGTCTACCTATCGTAGCAGTAGTGTTCTAATGCTTCTTAGAACGCGATGTCGCATCTCATTTCTATGTTTCATGGTAAGATATAATATGGTTTGCGAAGTGTTATGTATTCCTCGTCTACACTTCAAATGAATGTAAATGCGACACTTCCTTGCAAGGAAATAGCGTTTGCAAATGTCTACCTATCGTAGCAGTAGTGTTCTAATGCTTCTTAGAACGCGTTGTCGCATCTCATTTCTATGTTTCATGGTAAGATACAATATGGTTTGCGAAGTGTTATGTATTCCTCGTCTACACTTCAAATGAATGTAAATGCGACACTTCTTTGCAAGGAAATAGCGTTTGCAGATGTCTACGTATCGTTGCAATAGAGTTCTTATGATTCTTAAAACGCTATATCGCATCACATTTATATGTTTCATGGTAAGATATAATATGATTTGCGGAGTGTTATGTATTCCTCGTCTACACTTCAAATGAATGAAAATGCGACACTGCCTTGAAAGGAAATAGCGTTTGCAGATGTCCACGTATCGTAGCAATGAGTTCTTATGATTCTTAAAGCGCGATATCGCATCTCATTTCTATGTTTCATGTAAGATATAATATGATTTGCGAAATGTTATGTATTCCTCGTCTACACTTCAAATGAATGTAAATGCGACACTGCCTTGAAAGGAAATAGCGTTTGCAGATGTCCACGTATCGTAGCAAAGAGTTCTTATGATTCTTAAAACGCGATATCGGCATCTCATTTCTAGTTTCATGGTAAGATATCATATGATTTGCGAAATGTTATGTATTCCTCGTCTACACTTCAATGAATGTAAATGCGACACTTCCTTGCAAGCAAATAGCGTTTGCAGATGTCTACGTATCGTAGCAATAGAGTTTCTATTGCTTCTTAAATCGCGATATCGCATCTCATTTCTATGTTTCATGGTAAGATATAATATGAAATGCGAAGTGTTATGTATTCCTCGTCTACACTTCAAATGAATGAAATGCGACACTTCCTTGCAAGGAAATAGCGTTTGCAGATGTCTATGTATCGTAGCAATAGAGTTCTTATGATTCTTAAAACGCGATATCGCATCTCATTTCTATGTTTCATGGTAAGCTATAATATGATTTGCGAAGTGTTATGTATTCCTCGTCTACACTTCAAATGATGTGAATGCGACACTTGCTCGCTAGAAATAGCGTTTGCAGATGTCTACGTATCGTAGCAATGGATTTCTGATGCTTCTTAAAACGCGATATCGCATCTCAGTTCTATGTTTCATGGTAAGATATAATATGGTTTGCGAAGTGTTATGTATTCCTCGTCTACACTTCAAATGAATGTAAATGCGACACTTCCTCGCTAGAAATAGCGTTGCAGATGTCTACGTATCGTAGCAGTAGAGTTCTAATGCTTCTTAAAACGCGATATCGCAACTCATTTCTATTTCCATGATAAGATATAATATGATTTGCGAAGTGTTATGTATTCCTCGTCTACACATCAAATGAATGTAAATGCGACACTTCCTTGCAAGGAAATAGCGTTTGCAGATGTCTACGTATCGTAGCAATAGAGTTCTTATGATTCTTAAAACGCGATATCGCATCTCATTTCTATGTTTCATGGTAAGGTATATATGATTTGCGAAGTGTTATGCATTCCTCGTTTACGATTCAAATGAATGTAAATGCGACACTTCCTTGCAAAGGAATAGCGTTTGCAGATGTCTACGTATCGTAGCAATAGAGTTCTAATGCTTCTTAAAAACGCGATATCGCATCTCATTTCTATGTTTCATGGTAAGATATAATATGATTTGCGAAGTGTTATGTATTCCTCGTCTACACATCAAATGA